>NW_017309847.1:0-10257 GCF_000935625.1 Nanorana parkeri | reverse complement strand
TATATATGTTTATACATTTTTGGTTGGGTTTAGTGATCTACTAATGAATGCCTTGCTAGCATTTTATAATGGTTTGCAGTCACAGAATGTATTCTGACAGCTGTCGAAATGCAATATACACAGTGGGAGAATTGGCCATTAATACTCTGGATTGAAGAATCTGTTGGATTTTCTGAAAATCTAAACCTAATAGTCTATGGCACATGTGTCAAACACAAGGCTTGTGGGCAGATTCTGGCCCACCAGGCCATTTCATGTGGCCCTCGCACCTCTTGTCCAGCTGCAACATCCCCCTTGTCGCCGCCCCCACCTTGTGTCCTCAGTGGGTAGCAGAGATGAGGACAAAACTCCTCCTACAAATCCTCCGCCTCTCTGTGCTGCCGCAGCATCCCCTTGTCTCCGCCTCCCCTGGTCTCAGCAACCAGCAGATTCTAGCAGCTGACTCCAGCCCTCCTGGGGTCCTCCTCCAGACCCTGCACTTTATGCTTCCCAGATCTGCCCCCAACTTCTGCCTGGCAGCAGCAGAAGGTAAGGTGAGGTGGGATCTACTTGATGTGTAAAGGCCAGGTAACATCACCTTTTCAACTTCATATGCCACAGATTGCACATTAGATCAGAGCACAATTATTTGTTTTGCCATAGTTCTGTCTGTCTCAACTGGGACCAAAAAGTTAAAGGAGAACTATGAGGCAAGTGAAAATCACTCAGCCTCATAGTTCGAGTTGACGTGTGACAATGAAACTGTCACACATCGGTTCAATAGATTGGGAAGTGAGCAAACACATACCGTTGCTCGCTCACTTCTCAATCCTGTGCCTGCAGAGAGCCGTGACTGTCACTCACGGCTCCCTGCAGGGATTCCCCCCTCCCTTGTCCGATCCTCCAGTGCTGACTGGCGGAACGGACGGGGGAGGGGGCGGGTACAGCTGGCTCTGCCTCTAGATAGGCAGAGCCAGCTGTCATTCACGCAGCTGGGTGGATCCAGATAGTATCCGTCTCGGCTGCGAGTCTCAGTATAACGCGAGCTGTAGCTCGCGGTATACTGAGTGACGGTATACTGGGTGACGGGAGGACGCTAGTTTGTGTCCTCCCGTTACCCTTAGGAGGACTATGGCGAAAAGCACTGACCCCATAGTTCTCCTTTAAACAAAGTTATTGTAATAAAAAGTGCTTGGTTATATTTGACTGATAATTTAAAAAATTACTCTTTGTTGCCAAAACTAATTTTTCAATAAATTGTACAATAGTTGTACACTTGAATATCTGCTTGCCATTATTTTTCCTAGACTTCTACTTTCAAAGCTAGTTAGTAATGAAGTTAGTACTAAAACTAAAAATGATTACATACTGATAAAGAGTAGATATGTTTATATTGTCGTACAGATACAACGGTCCTTGGAGGGCAACCATAATGTTGATGCGGCCCATGATGAAATCGAGTTTGACACCCCTGGTCTATGGCCTACTTAACATAGTTTTATGTCCTGTTGATCCCACCAGTATATCCATTGATATCACATTTTCTGTAACAGGCCAAGCTGTCTAGTAAGCGGAAGTTATACCAGTATTTTAAAGAATAATTTTTTTTTGCTGTAGCTGCAGAAAGCTTTACTGCTGTGCCATTTCACTGCAAAACAAAGAGCATTGTCAACCTTTTTACAGGAAATGGAAAAATAATGGACCTACAGCTGGATCAATAGGTAATAAAACGAAGTTACATGGGGGACAGAAACGGCTCTGTTAATGCTACTGACATACTGCATCATATATGTCATTTTTTTTGCCTATAGGTACACTTATTAATGAGAGGTTGATAATGCCCACCTGACATACAAACATTTCCTTATCCATCCATTTTGTGTGTTTTAGGCATAATGGATGACCCTGCCGTATGAACTTAGATTTTATTAAGCTAAGTTAATTCAAGCTTGGAAAGTTATTCCTATGTGATAAATGGCCCAATCTCTCCTACAAAAGAACACCCTTTCCTATAAAAGAAACTAGTTTACGTTCACTGTCAATATCATTTTTATTAGAGTGAGGTCTGTTTAATCTAGTTAGCAGCTTCCCAGACATTTGCACATATTCCCTCACATTTCAGCACTCCAGGTAAGGCATATTGGAGTGGAAGAACAGCCACTATTTAAAAATGACTGCTTACCTTCTTAAACGCTCTTTGCGGAAAACTCCAGGACTGAAAAATCCTACTTAGTTTCCCCTAGCTAGATAAGGTTTATGAGGGGGCTTTGGAGCTGTGTTTACCATAGTTAACTCTGTCTGTACTGTGCTCATAGATCTCATTATCAGTAGGTAGATGTGCAGGACTGTCTGTCTTAACAAAGAGTTAAAGAAGAACTCTGGGGAAAATTATTATTAACCCTTGCAGTGTGGCTTTTCCAGGGCCGGATTTACTCTCTCTGCGGCCCCAAGGCCAGGTTCCTCAATGCGCACCCCCTACGCGCCAACTCCCCCCTCCCCCCCCAGAGAATGGCGGACCTCCAGGCTGCACACGAGTGATCTCGGCGATATCGCCGGGATCACTTGTACAAAACAAGCAGCGGCTTCCCTGCTGTACATTTAGCTGTGCTTGGACTAAATGTAGAAAACAACTACCCGCCTGGTGCCCGCAACTGCATGTCCTGGGCATCGGGAAATAGGAATTCCACACCTCTGCAGCCCCTGTACTCCCTGCTGCCGCAAGGCCAGGCCTTGGTTGGCCGTGTGGGAAATCGGGCTACCCCTGCACTCAAGTGCTCATTTGTGTCTATGGAGGAAAATAATAAAGTTATACACCCCTGATCCTCTGACTCGGCTTGCTCTTAGACTGGTCCCTGGAGCCTTTCTTCCCCCTCCGCTTCAGCGTTATAAGTTCCTATAAATCATCACGTTCTATATACAGTGTATAGGACATGAGCTCCGAGGATCAGGTGAGTATATCTTTGTTATTTTCCTCCCTAGACCTCTCAGTAACTGGGATTATCCATGGGACAGGAAGTGTACCCAGTTGGAACACAGATTACAGTACAAATCTGACCGTTTTTAACCTTTACTATTTCCACTTTTGCAGTCAAGTTTGAGAAAACCCCTCTATATGTTTGTTCTGTGTTCCTATTCACACATCATACTGAAAAATATTTTTTTGAAAATATATTTACCTTTCAGCTGTGTCTTTGGTGAAGGCCTTTGTGCAGATTCCAGGTTACTCTGAGCAGTTTGAAAGTGAAACTAGTGTTACATGGAGGGTCAAGCTGAGCTTCCTCTCTTAACTTACAATGCTTTGAAGGCTTTAAGCACAGGCAGTGTTCATATCTAGTTTACAGCTGATAATGAGATCTGCCAGCACAGTACAGTATTAATTAGAGTAAACATAACTTCCCCGAGCCCCCTGCTTAACATTACATAGATAGAGAGGCTAGGTAGGATTTGTAATCAAGTACAAAGCACTTAAAAATGTTAGCAGAAAAAAATGGGGAAGCAAAGGTAGGAGTAGATTAGTCACCCAGAAAAAAAAAAAGAAAGACTGTAAATGAAACATAAAATGTAAACACTTCCTAGTTTTCCAGCTGATATCTCCGTGTCTTAAATAAAATACACAGGAAATGCAAAGGTTCCCACTTAATTAGACATCAGAGATCAACTGGGAAAACACAATCTGATAAATCTGAACACCATTCCCCACACAGATATATTACATGTTGGTACATGGCTTATGCATGAAACCAATTTTATTGTTCCATACCAGGAACCCATTGGGCCATTACTTGTTGTCTTTTTCAAGGGAGGGGGTTTGTGCTTTATGCAATTGTCCGGGATGGGGGTTTATATATGCACATTTGGTAATTTATTGACGAATATTTATTATTTGAAATAAATGAATTTTTTGTATTTAAGATTAATTTGGATTCAGGATTATTTATCAGATTATGTGTTTTCCCAGTTGATCTCTGATGTCTAATTAAGTCAGAACCCTTTGGATTACCTGTGCACTTAAAAATGTAAGCAGCAATTTTTCTTTTAAGTTATGCAATATGAATAGTAACATATAACAAATATAAAGCATGTGTTATCCCAATCTGGCTGCAAAAGTGGAAATACACGTTAAGTGTTATTGTAGCACCGATTATAAATGAATCATGTACTGAGCAAACTAGGCTGCCATTTCTGACCTTGTAAAAATGCCACTTAACTGTCTTTGGCTTCAGTGTTTTCTGAGTCACAAACATACTTGTTATGAGTCAGTGGGGTTGATTTACTAACCTTATAAACACACCACGAACATGTATACACCTCTGTAGTGTGTTCCCTCCCAGAATGACCTATGGGTGGAATCTAAACACCTTTGTAGTGTGTACACACCCAGCAGGTGTGTTGTGCAAAGCCAAGCATGAATTGCAAGGTAATGTTGTGTAAATTAGCTCTACATTGTGTTGCTTGCGTTGATGAATGCAGGAATGTAAATGCATGAGCTAACCATTTTTGTCTAAACTGTGAAGCAGCATTATATATGCATCATGTGCATGATTTTTCCATATATGGCATTAGTGGAAATATGCTTTTAGAGACTTTTAGGTTGATAAATACGTTTTGCTGTGTAAAAATCACACGCACCTGGTGTGTGCGTGTGTTTAGGTTAGTAAATCACCCCCAGTGACTCAGAAAGTAACCATTGGACTTTCATGATAACCAAGAACCGGCATTGTTCAGCAATGGCAGCCTATATATTTCTGTCAATCCTTGCTCCTTTTCAAGTAACAAGCCTGTCATACAGTGTGTGCTGTTTGCTTTGGGATTCATTTGTCATACTATTGTAATCACATTAATTAATCATGATTCTTATGGGACTTGGTTTTGTCACAACAAATGTTTGTCAAAGAATACTGTATTTCATTTTCCAGGAATTAGATGCTCAACTCCAGATAAGTCCTAATTAATTTACATCTATACTGGAATCTATAGCTATCTGTTTGAACCTAATTTAATTAAAGTTTGTTTCAGTGAAGGAGAAATTATAATATGTTGGGTCTAAAAACTCTGCAATGATCCTGATGAATCCAGTATAGCATAGAATTACAAACCATTATTACAATGTGAAGGGAACTTTGTTGTTCATAACATAATTCTAATACAACGTGCGTGTGTGTATACACTATGTGTGCATTTAGATGTTCTGCTGGGTTTTTTTCTGCTATTGTGTATAGTTAGTAGATTTTAGTTTGGGACAGTCAGGTTGTCCCTGGAGTTTAAAAATGCCAGAGGCATTATTTATGTGCATGATCTCTGACCAGCCACTTTGGAGCCACTTGGGGCTTTCACCTTCCTTTGATGTTTTACACATCAGCTTTGCAACAAGTATTCAGCTTTGAACCAGCCTCTGTCTTGAGCACAATAGGACTTTATGCTGCTGCAAAATACTTCTTTTATCAAACATCTTCATTGCAGCTTCAAAGGGATGTGATAGGGCAAGCCTCTTATTCTTGACCTATAACTAAAGAAAAAACAAAGCAACATTTTAACAGAATGGAAAGTGCTGTGTGAGAACTCTACCATTCGCTGGAGTATCCCCAATCCATATTCAGTGTTGTATTGGTTCTGTGTTCGATGGGTTTCCCCTAAGTTCTGTTTACTTCTGCCTGTTACTGGGCAGTGTTCTCCAATAGATAGAGCAAGGAGAAACAAAGGTCAGGTGTTATGAATATTTATTTTCTCTCTGGCCATTCACTAGCCAGTGATACATACTAGAGGAAAAAGTACATATTTGGAGGGAACTTCCAGGAGGGTCTTTGGTCCTTCTTGGCTGCTGCGTGGGGAGGAGGGTCTTCCCTCCTAGGGTTTGCTTGGAGAGCATGCCAGTGTAAGAAGAGTCTAGTCTTTGCCACCTATGTCTGCTGCCTGAAAAGGGTGCTGCTGAAAGAAGGGCATGATGCTGGGCCTAAGGATACTGAAGTAGGGCCTGTCTCTGTCTCTGGTGGTCTAAACTATTTTTGCTGTTCTACAGGAAGGTACATCCAAAGAGAGCAGAGCAGGAATATGGCTGTCTGTATGGAGCATCTAAGGAAGAGGCTTCTGTGCTGATGAGTGTCCTGGAGAGCTGGGAATAAGTTGCTGGTGGTTCTCACTGATCATCCACTAAGTTAGCTATGCATTCCTATGGTGGTTTTTTTTTCTGACTTATGGCGGCCCCCGATTTTTCCGGGAGAAAGTGTTTCTCTCCTGGCGGCCGAGAGCCACTAGGCGACCCTAGCCAAATCTTCATTCGACCCCCGAGGGGGTCCCGACCCACAGGTTGAGAACCACTGCACTAAGGTACATAGAATTGATTGCATAGGGCATGGATTCTGCTTGGTTGCTCTTAAAGGGTCAACTACCTACTTTACTAGAAGAAACGTTTTGAGCTGTATATTTGCCTGTTTTGGGTTATCCTGTGCCCAAACCCTCTCTTTTGAGTTTATTGAGCTAAATAAACTCTTGAAAATGTTCTAGTGATTGGCACCCAATTGGAACTAAATGTATTTAACTTTGATTCTTTTGACACACACAACGATGGATGCTTTAGTTCTTTTTCTTTTGTTTAAACGTAAGTGCATGTCTTCTTGAAGTAGGCCAGTAATATTAGATGGAAAGCACCCTACTGAGTATACATATGCTTGTTGCTGCTCCAGGTTGGTCCACCAGACTCCACTGATAAGGGTGCTCACTCACATAAGAGACTATCAGAGTTATTCACTAAAGGGTGGAGAGTTTGGAAAAAGAAAGTGAAGTGAACAATCTAGGACAACATAGCTGAACTGGAAAGTGAGCTGAATTGGAGAATATTTCCAAAACAGCTATTTTAGGCTAGATTGTTCACTTCTCCTACCATATACAAACTCTTCACCCTTTTGTGAATAACTCTGTTTGTCTGAGACATCTGTTGTATGCCAAGTGATAAATTAGAGATTACACACCGATCTTCAAAAGAAAAAGTGCTGCGATTCCTTGTTATCACAGTGTTTCACACACCCTACTGAGGTTAGAAAATAATCCTTTTGGACCGCTTTACTAGTTCACCAATTGCTGTGAACCAATTAACTGACATTCACTCTTGCATTTTAAAGTTTATATTTTTCCATCTATTTAAGCCCAGACCATCCAGATTCCAGAAGTCTCTTTTTTCATAAACATTTTTTGCTCCTTATCATAAATGTAATATATCCTGTACACTGAGCCGCAAATGCGCAGCTGGGTTCTGGGTTTCTGGGTTTGGCGGTTGCCAGGAGAACGGTACTTTCCTGACTGCATTGTGCCAAGTGTATAGTTTGGTGGAGGGGGGATTATGGTGTGGGGTTGCTTCTCAGGGGTTGGGCTTGGTTCCAGTGAAGGGAACTCTTAAGGCATCAGCCTACCAAGATATTTTGGACAACTTCCTGTTCCCACAAAGTTGGGAGCATTTTGGGGATGGCCCCTTCCTGTTCCAAAGTGATTACGCACCAGTGCACAAAGCAAGGTCCATAAAGACATGGATGAGCAAGGTTGGGGTTGAGGAACTTGACTGGCCTGCACAGAGTCCTGAAGTCAACCCGATAGAACATCTTTTGGATGAATTAGAGCGGAGACTGCGAGCCCGGCCTTCTCCTCCAACATCAGTACCTGACCTCACAAATGCACTTCTAGAAAACTGGTCAAACATGCCCATAGACACACTCCTAAACCTTGTGGACGCCTTCCCAGAAGAGTTGAAGCTGTTATAGCTGCAAAGGGTGGGTCAACTCAATATTGAACCCAACGGACTAAGACTGGGATGCCATTACAGTTCATGTGTGTGTAAAGGCAGGCATCCCAATACTTTTGGTAATATAGTGTATATAGACCACATCGCATAAAGAAGGGGGTAACCAAATTCATTCAATGGAAGAGCAAATGCTGGGGTAAAAACAGACTGAAGAAACCAATGGAAACCTGTAAAAGATAGAAGATGGGGTGAGAGAGAAGCACTATCCCATGGGGTCCATACTCAATGCGAGGGACCTGATGATTTTAATAACACCCAAAATACTGCTGTCTTGTGACAGAAGATCTATTTAGGCAATTTGTCTCTTTAACAAGATTGCAAAAAAAGATCTGTGTAGCTCTAAGGTAAGTATTTCATGTAGTGACATTCATTCTAGTGCCAGAGCTAACACAGTTAATGGCAGTGTTGCCAGAGCTAACACTGCCATTAACTGTAGGACCCATACATACAAAGAAATCACGTAATTCTTTTTCTTACCAGGGATGATACACTTGCATGCCTGTGCACAATATTTAGAAGTGACAGTCAAACACATTTCATATAGCCAATTAAGTTCAAATCTGCTTTTCTATGATTGAATGCTTACAGTTCATAAAGACCAGCAGCTACTCTAGCTATCGGTTGGCATTGAGTCTTCAATTCTTCAGGATGTCCTCTATCCCCATGTTGTTTTAAGGACCAAATTGCTGCTAAGCCTGCTGAACTCTAAGTGTATAATCTCCTTAGTGTATTTTCATGTATAATTCAATACTTTACTTGTCAAACTAAAAGAAAGTTAAAGTAATGTATTTCTTAAGAAAATGACCACCACAATATGTTCAGGTCTGCTCAGTCATTTTAGATTGAGACAAAAATGTGCCATTTTTCAAAGATTTAGTTGTCATTTTAATTAGTTGTCATGTCTAGACTCAGAGCACCTGTCAAATGTTAGAATATGATACAATGACTTTAAAGCTAAATTTTTATGGAAACCAAGGTTATATGATAGAAAATGTACCGTTTTAAAAGACCAGCAGCTGTTTTTGGTGTCAGCTGGTGTCTGATGTCTTCAATAGTTTCAAAGGGTGCCCAGTCACTTTTATATTGGGGCACAAGTGATAGAGTACCATTTGGAGTGATATGCATTGTAAATATACTGAATTACAATGTACTGGGACCTCAGAAATTGTGTATATTGGTACTGGACAATTAAATCAGCTTGTTATGCAATAATCTGCAGCCTAAAATATTCATTGTGGATCCTCAAATTGGATACCAACCCTTCCATGGGCAAAAGATTATATCTGTCTGCATAATATTAGTAACATTTTCACAGAAAGTGGCCAGTCTCCTGACTTTATGACAATGTTAGAAGACACCAAACTCTTCTGCAGTTTTGAAAGTTTTATTACGGCACATTTAAAGGACATGTTGCAAACAGAAATGAATCTTGTTCAAAGCTTTAGGTCAGTCCACAGTCTACAGAATGCGTAAGTGAGTAGCATTAAACCAGCACATCACCTGCAAATTTCCATTATTATCTCTTGAACAGCAGTATGCATTTACTTTTACTAGTACACAGGGCTGTTGAGAGGCACTATCCTTTGTTCTCTTACACTATAGATACCTGAGCAAGCTGTGGCTTTGAGAACATCTCAACTCTGCTGTACATTTAAAGACTATTTCCACTTTTGCAGTCTAATTTGCAAAAAAAACCCCCACAATATGCTTGTTATGTGTTCCCATTCACACAGCACTCTTAAAATATGTATATTTTTAAAAATATCTAGTTGTTTCTTTGGAGCAGGTATTTTGGGCAGACTACAAGCTACTCTAAACTATTTGAAAGTAAAACTGAAGGGACAAAGTGGGGACTGATAATAACCTCTCAATGGGACTTCTCAATAACAATGCAGAACACAAGCCCTTAGATCTTTTACCCTTTGTCAGGGCAGACAGCGCTTGAATCTAGTTTACAACTGATAATGAGATCTGGAAGTACAGTATAGACAGGTTTTATGGTGCAGTCAGGTTCCTCCATCTCTTAAATGGAGATTAATCCATTCTCAACACACTACATATGCCGGACTTTCATTGTACCACACTACTAGGTCATAACATTTTAAAACAACTTGATTTGACATATATTCTACAATCTTACATCTCTACATTAAAAACAACTTTGTTTTATTGCACGTAAATTTCCTTTCTTTTTTTTAAACTTTCTAATGTCCTTTAGTATACACTGACCCAACTTCAGCTACTAGTTTTGTACACAGTTAATCATACCCAAATACACATTACAATACATTAAGTTATAACGGTTACTAATGTGTTCAGTGGTCCGAAGGTTGTTCAAGTCATTTTAAAGTACGCTATCCTGCTTCTTAAGGAGACCCCCAGAGTTAGTCTTTGCATAAGATCTACAAATGAATGGATAGATAGTCGTGGTTGAGGCATTACCAATACCAGCACTAGTGATGAGCCGAACACCCCCGTGTTCGGTTCTA
>NW_017309846.1:38437-42620 GCF_000935625.1 Nanorana parkeri | reverse complement strand
CCTATATTTGGAGGTTTATAGCAAATACCCACGAGAAGTGTTGGAGTTATGTGTATAGAGGATAATAGGAGTGATGATTGGGGGAGGGGGTCTCGTGTGTTCTGCGGTTGCGTTGGGAAGGGATTGCGGTCCCCGGGGAGTCTGGTTGGAGATGAGAGCTCTCTCTGGGTTTAGCGTGTTAATGACATGTGTCCGGTGGGATGATCGGCGGCGGTTCCTGCGTTTCCTGGATGCGGCGCGGTGTAATTAGGGGAAATGGAGTCCGCTGGGTTTATTTCGGAGGATTCAGTCACATGACAATCTGGTTATTGTATTCTGTATGACGAGATTACCGCTCGACGGCGGATCACAAACACACCGCACTGAGCGCTGCTCCTTCTCTATGACTCGGCTGGAGGACTCGGCACGTTAGGTCTCCATTGGGACAAGTTCTCTCTGACCTTTCTGTGTTTCCCTTTCAGCCATCAAGGAATATGAAGAACTCTGGACAGAAAACGAGAAAACCAAAGATGAGGTGAGTGTGACAACGTTATATTATTACTGAATCCTAATAACATGCCCCTCCCACAATGGTGAGATTTCCTCCAGTAGTTTGTGTCTCTGCCCCTCCCACAATGGTGAGATTTCCTCCAGTAGTTTGTGTCTCTGCCCCTCCCACAATGGTGAGACTCCCCCCAATAGTTTGTGTCTCTGCCCCTCCCACAATGGTGAGACTCCCCCCAATAGTTTGTGTCTCTGCCCCTCCCACAATGGTGAGATTTCCCCCAGTAGTCTGTCTATGCCCCTCCCACAATCGTGAGATTTCTCCAGTAGTTGGTGTCTCTGCCCCTCCCACAATGGTGGGATTTCCTCCAGTAGTTTGTGTCTCTGCCCCTCCCACAATAGTGAGATTTCCTCCAGTAGTTTGTGTCGCTGCCCCTCCCACAATCGTGAGATTTCCTCCAGTAGTTTGTGTCGCTGCCCCTCCCACAATCGTGAGATTTCCTCCAGTAGTTTGTGTCGCTGCCCCTCCCACAATCGTGAGATTTCCTCCAGTAGTTTGTGTCGCTGCCCCTCCCACAATCGTGAGATTTCCTCCAGTAGTTTGTGTCGCTGCCCCTCCCACAATCGTGAGATTTCCTCCAGTAGTTTGTGTCGCTGCCCCTCCCACAATGGTGAGATCCCCCCCAGTAGTTTGTGTCGCTGCCCCTCCCACAATCGTGAGATATGGTGAGATTTCCCCCAGTAGTTGGTGTCTCTGCCCCTCCCACAATGGTGAGATTTTCCCCAGTAGTTGGGGTCTATGCCCCTCCCACAATGGTGAGATTTCCTCCAGTAGTTTGTGTCTATGCCCCTCCCACAATCGTGAGATTTCTCCGGTAGTTTGTGTCTCTGCCCCTCCCACAATGGTGATATTTCCCCAGTAGTCTGTGTCTCTGCTCCTCCCACAATAAGGACATTTCCCTCCAGTAGTTTGTGTCTCTGCCCCTCCCACAATGGTGATATTTCCCCAGTAGTCTGTGTCTCTGCTCCTCCCACAATAAGGACATTTCCCTCCAGTAGTTTGTGTCTTTGCCCCTCCCACTATGGTGAGATTCCTCCCAGTAGTTGTTGTGTCTTTGCCCCTCCCACAATGGTGAGATTTCCTCCAGTAGTCTGTGTCTATGCCCCTCCCACAATGGTGATATTTTCCCAGTAGTCTGTGTCTCTGCTCCTCCCACAATAAGGACATTTCCCTCCAGTAGTTTGTGTCTTTGCCCCTCCCACTATGGTGAGATTCCTCCCAGTAGTTGTTGTGTCTTTGCCCCTCCCACAATGGTGAGATTTCCTCCAGTAGTCTGTGTCTATGCCCCTCCCACAATGGTGATATTTTCCCAGTAGTCTGTGTCTCTGCTCCTCCCACAATAAGGACATTTCCCTCCAGTAGTTTGTGTCTTTGCCCCTCCCACAATGGTGAGATTTCCCCCAGTAGTTTGTGTCTTTGCCCCTCCCACTATGGTGAGATTCCTCCCAGTAGTTGTTGTGTCTTTGCCCCTCCCACAATGGTGAGAATTCCTCCAGTAGTTTGTGTCTCTGCCCCTCCCACAATGGTGAGATTTCCCCCAGTAGTTGGTGTCTCTGCCCCTCCCACAATGGTGAGATTTCCCCCAGTAGTTGGTGTCTCTGCCCCTCCCACAATGGTGAGATTTCCCCCAGTAGTTGGTGTCTCTGCCCCTCCCACAATGGTGAGATTTCCCCCAGTAGTTGGTGTCTCTGCCCCTCCCACAATGGTGAGATTTCCCCCAGTAGTTGGTGTCTCTGCCCCTCCCACAATGGTGAGATTTCCCCCAGTAGTTGGTGTCTCTGCCCCTCCCACAATGGTGAGATTTCCCCCAGTAGTTGGTGTCTCTGCCCCTCCCACAATGGTGAGATTTCCCCCAGTAGTTGGTGTCTCTGCCCCTCCCACAATGGTGAGATTTCCCCCAGTAGTTGGTGTCTCTGCCCCTCCCACAATGGTGAGATTTCCCCCAGTAGTTGGTGTCTCTGCCCCTCCCACAATGGTGAGATTTCCCCCAGTAGTTGGTGTCTCTGCCCCTCCCACAATGGTGAGATTTCCCCCAGTAGTTGGTGTCTCTGCCCCTCCCACAATGGTGAGATTTCCCCACGTAGTCTGTGTCTCTGCCCCTCCCACAATGATGAGATTTCCTCCAGTAGTTTGTGTCTATGCCCCTCCCACATTGGTGATATTTCCCCAGTAGTTTGTGTCTCTGCCCCTCCCACAATGGTGAGATTCCTCCAGTAGTTTGTGTCTCTGCCCCTCCCACAACGGTGAGATTTCCCCCCAGTAGTCTGTGTCTCTGCCCCTCCCACAATGGTGAGATTTCCTCCAGTAGTCTGTGTCTCTGCCCCTCCCACAATGGTGAGATTTCCTCCAGTAGTTTGTGTCTCTGCCCCTCCCACAATGGTGAGATTTCCTCCAGTAGTTTGTGTCTCTGCCCCTCCCACAATGGTGAGATTTCCTCCAGTAGTTTGTGTCTCTGCCCCTCCCCCAATGGTGAGATTTCCTCCAGTAGTCTGTGTCTCTGCCCCTCCCCCAATGGTGAGATTTCCTCCAGTAGTCTGTGTCTCTGCCCCTCCCACAATGGTGAGATTTCCTCCAGTAGTTTGTGTCTCTGCCCCTCCCACATACGTGTTATGTGTGTATTTATCTGAGCACACGCGGACACACCCTGCACTTTGCACTCCTCGGTCACGGCTCGCACACGGGTGGATGTCATTCATGTTAAATATTTACAAAGATTGCAAAAATATGCCGCCAACTGAGAACACGGACACGTCAGAGCTCCACGCAATATACCGCCAACTGAGAACACGGGACACGTCATAGCTCCACGCTATATACCTCCAACTGAGAACACGGGACACGTCAGAGCTCCACGCTATATACCTCCAACTGAGAACACGGGACACGTCAGAGCTCCACGCTATATACCGCATCTGAGAACACGGGACACGTCAGAGCTCCACGCTATATACCGCCAACTGAGAACACGGGACACGTCTGAGCTCCACGCTATATACCTCCAACTGAGAACACGGGACACGTCAAAGCTCCACGCAATATGCCGCCAACTGAGAACACGGAGACGTCAGAGCTCCACGCAATATACCGCCAACTGAGAACACGGGACACGTCAAAGCTCCACGCAATATGCCGCCAACTGAGAACACGGAGACGTCAGAGCTCCACGCTATATTCCGCCAACTGAGAACACGGAGAAGTCAGAGCTCCACGCAATATACCGCCAACTGAGAACACGGGACACGTCAGAGCTCCACGCTATATACCGCCAACTGAGAACACGGAGACGTCAGAGCTCCACGCAATATACCGCCAACTGAGAGCACGGAGACAGTGACGGGGTTTTGCTGCTCACGTCAGAGAACCGCAAACAATACATGTAAATAATACAGGCGTGTGCAGTGTGACATACATGTGAATAATACAGGCGTGTGCAGTGTGACATACATGTGAATAATACAGGCGTGTGCTGTGTGTGTATCGGTTTCTGGTGATGCGAATGTTGTCGCTCCACAACCCCTCAGTTTGTCCTTTTTGTCTCTTTGCAGTTTGATAAAGTTAAGCAGGAGCGCGATGAGGCCGTCCGGAGGTTGGAGGAATTCAACAAAAGTGAGTGACAAGCCGGGTTGGGGCGCGGGCTGT
>NW_017309846.1:34118-37379 GCF_000935625.1 Nanorana parkeri | reverse complement strand
CCTCCCACAATGGTGAGATTTCCTCCAGTAGTCTGTGTCTCTGCCCCTCCCACAATGGTGAGATTTCCTCCAGTAGTCTGTGTCTCTGCCCCTCCCACAATGGTGAGGTTTCCTCCAGTAGTTTGTGTCTCTGCCCCTCCCACAATGGTGAGATTTCCTCCAGTAGTTTGTGTCTCTGCCCCTCCCCCAATGGTGAGATTTCCTCCAGTAGTCTGTGTCTCTGCCCCTCCCACAATGGTGAGATTTCCTCCAGTAGTTTGTGTCTCTGCCCCTCCCACATACGTGTTATGTGTGTATTTATCTGAGCACACGCGGACACACCCTGCACTTTGCACTCCTCGGTCACGGCTCGCACACGGGTGGATGTCATTCATGTTAAATATTTACAAAGATTGCAAAAATATGCCGCCAACTGAGAACACGGACACGTCAGAGCTCCACGCAATATACCGCCAACTGAGAACACGGGACACGTCATAGCTCCACGCTATATACCTCCAACTGAGAACACGGGACACGTCAGAGCTCCACGCTATATACCTCCAACTGAGAACACGGGACACGTCAGAGCTCCACGCTATATACCGCATCTGAGAACACGGGACACGTCAGAGCTCCACGCTATATACCGCCAACTGAGAACACGGGACACGTCTGAGCTCCACGCTATATACCTCCAACTGAGAACACGGGACACGTCAAAGCTCCACGCAATATGCCGCCAACTGAGAACACGGAGACGTCAGAGCTCCACGCAATATACCGCCAACTGAGAACACGGGACACGTCAAAGCTCCACGCAATATGCCGCCAACTGAGAACACGGAGACGTCAGAGCTCCACGCTATATTCCGCCAACTGAGAACACGGAGAAGTCAGAGCTCCACGCAATATACCGCCAACTGAGAACACGGGACACGTCAGAGCTCCACGCTATATACCGCCAACTGAGAACACGGAGACGTCAGAGCTCCACGCAATATACCGCCAACTGAGAGCACGGAGACAGTGACGGGGTTTTGCTGCTCACGTCAGAGAACCGCAAACAATACATGTAAATAATACAGGCGTGTGCAGTGTGACATACATGTGAATAATACAGGCGTGTGCAGTGTGACATACATGTGAATAATACAGGCGTGTGCTGTGTGTGTATCGGTTTCTGGTGATGCGAATGTTGTCGCTCCACAACCCCTCAGTTTGTCCTTTTTGTCTCTTTGCAGTTTGATAAAGTTAAGCAGGAGCGCGATGAGGCCGTCCGGAGGTTGGAGGAATTCAACAAAAGTGAGTGACAAGCCGGGTTGGGGCGCGGGCTGTAGGCGGGGCGCGGGCTGTAGGCGGGGCGCGGGCTGTAGGCGGGGCGCGGGCTGTAGGCGGGGCGCGGGCTGTAGGCGGGGCGCGGGCTGTAGGCGGGGCGCGGGCTGTAGGCGGGGCGCGGGCTGTAGGCGGGGCGCGGGCTGTAGGCGGGGCGCGGGCTGTAGGCGGGGCGCGGGCTGTAGGCGGGGCGCGGGCTGTAGGCGGGGCGCGGGCTGTAGGCGGGGCGCGGGCTGTAGGCGGGGCGCGGGCTGTAGGCGGGGCGCGGGCTGTAGGCGGGGCGCGGGCTGTAGGCGGGGCGCGGGCTGTAGGCGGGGCGCGGGCTGTAGGCGGGGCGCGGGCTGTAGGCGGGGCGCGGGCTGTAGGCGGGGCGCGGGCTGTAGGCGGGGCGCGGGCTGTAGGCGGGGCGCGGGCTGTAGGCGGGGCGCGGGCTGTAGGCGGGGCGCGGGCTGTAGGCGGGGCGCGGGCTGTAGGCGGGGCGCGGGCTGTAGGCGGGGCGCGGGCTGTAGGCGGGGCGCGGGCTGTAGGCGGGGCGCGGGCTGTAGGCGGGGCGCGGGCTGTAGGCGGGGCGCGGGCTGTAGGCGGGGCGCGGGCTGTAGGCGGGGCGCGGGCTGTAGGCGTGTCGCGGTCTGCAGGCGGGGCGCGGCATGTAGACGTCATACCCACTGTGAAGCATGGTGGTGGACATGTTATTGCGGTTGCCGGGACAGTAGTCATGGGCGGTACTAGGGGTGATGGGAGTGCGAGGTCGTCTGTCTGGGAAATGGCCGATGATCTGAAGCGGACTAGAAAATCCACCAAAGAATGAAGAAATGGAGGTCATGGATGGGCCTAGTCCAGGGGTAGATGACCTCGGCTCTCCAGCTGTGCTGAAACTACAAATCCCATGAGGCATTGCAAGGCGTAATATTAGAAATTGTCAAATCCACAGAATTTCCACCTGAAAGAGACAAAGAAAATCCCCATTATAACATTTCAATGTATGGTGCGTGTGTGTCACTTACCTGGGGAGGAGATGGCACCCGGATGTACTATGGGAAGAAGACAAGATGGCGGAGGGAGTGTGATGGGCAATGTTCTGCTGGGACACCTCGGGTCCCGCCATTCATGTGACTATGACACGTGCGCCCGGCCAGGTTGACACTCATTGCGGTGGTTCGGTCCACTGTTGTCGCTATCAGGAAGTCAGCCCGGGGCAATGATGTGCAGCTGACAATGGGGCAAGTGCATATAGACAGGAAGTGGCTGAAAGAGGAGGGGAAAGGATCAGTGCATGTCATGGAGAACACGTTTGGCGGTCTACGCCTCCGGTGACACGAAGGCGCGTCTCTACCTTCCTCTGATCGGTACACGAATAAGCCGGAGCCGTGCCATTGCTGGACTGTTGGCAGAGCGACTTGTGACTCCTCCGCGCTCCGCGTCTTCCTCGGCGAGGAGATTCCTTTCCTTTGCTGGCGTTTATTCCTCGCCCGGAATCTCCGGCAGGTTATTGTTAAATTGCCTTAAGGAGATAATGGCGGCGGCGGCGGTCGGTGAAAGTTGCGAGCGGCGGCGCCTGTGGATGGGAATCATGGTTTCCTCTCCACCTGGCGCTTTGTGCCGCGCTCAATAAATCCGTTCTCCCTCATTGTGGAAATCTACCTGAATGGCGGCGGATCCTCTCCATCCCTTTGTGGCGCGGAGAAGCTATCTTGTGGCGGCGCGGGTAGAACGTCGGATTTTAAGGAAATATTAGGCGCAATTACGGAGGCGAGAATGTATAAAAAAGGCAATTATGCTGATAAAGGGCGGCGGGCGCCTTTGTTGGGGGCCGGGGGGGCTCGGCTACGCCAACGCATTGTGCGCCATTCTCCTTGAATGGGGCCCCGTCTGTACGCCAGGCAGCTGCATTTTTAGGGCCTATTGGATGATTTTGTTGTTTTTGGAAAATTGTTTTTTTTCATGAGA
>NW_017309846.1:33213-34102 GCF_000935625.1 Nanorana parkeri | reverse complement strand
GACTCTCCGGCTAATAACCGCCTTGATTTGTATTTTTTCCCCTCCTCTCGCGGTTTTGGCGCGTAACCGCTAATTAGTTAAGTGGTTTTCGCTTGGCCTGCGTTGGCTGCAGATTGGTATTTGCCGGGAGAGAGAGGGAGGGAAAGGTGTCAAGGTTATCGCCATTCCAGGTGCGTGGCAGTCCAGATGTCCGGTGACCGTGGTGCCTCCTCAGAATCGGTGGAACCTACCATAGAGTTGAGGGGAAGGATAGGCCTCCAGCACACCGGGAGCCACTCTATGGCACTTTCCCTCTCCCGATGAAGGAACCACGTAAAGTTCCGACACGTTGCGTCCGTATGTGGTCCCGTGCTTCTCTGACCTTCCTCAGTACAGGAAGATAAAGCGGGGTGCTGGTGGCTTGTCCTTCGTGTTGAGTCACGGGGCCCCATCCTCGGGTCACTTCAGCACCCGGCAGAGCGCCTTGGATGGGATCCCGGTAAGGAGTGTGATGGGACATTCTCGCACCGGGCGCAGTGCCGGGTCCCGTCATACACATCACATGAAAATAAAGGAACCTGTAAGATTCGGCCAACATGGAGTGTCCCTCGCAGCTATGGGAACAGTGGGGATTGGTCCGATATTTCCCACCCGCCATTCTTCTGGTTGGACTGTTCTCACGTTGTTTATCACCGGTCCCCGGCTCAGGTGGTGCGGCACTTTGTAATCTGCCATTAGCCGGCTACGTGCGGACAATCTGCACGCCGCCGACCTCACGAGCTCAGAACTCCTTTCACTTCATCTGGGCCGTGGCCCTTTAAGAAGGCCAATTTTTGGGTTCATTGTGTCTCTTATTTTGGGCTGCAGGTAGACGCAGTGGGTCGGTCTCGGGTGGGGAGGGGGGAGACGT
>NW_017309846.1:32844-33180 GCF_000935625.1 Nanorana parkeri | reverse complement strand
GTTGTTACACTGATCCTGCAGAGCAGCTGCCAGTGTGTGATTGGTGATGCCGGGCTGGCAATATGGCCTCATTCACACTGCCGCGCATTGTACCATCTGCAACACATGCAAATAAATGGCTCCGTACACACAGCCGCGTATAGAGCCGTATATTTGCGCAAAAACAGAATGGGACAGAGATGCGCACATTAAAAATTCCATTGCGAGTGATGCATTCTGGGATTGCATATAGTGCGCGCATAGACGCAGTATACAATTTTGCTTGCGTTGTGTGTGAATGAGGTCTATACATCATCTGCCCAACCCCCGATTTCCAATCCATTCTTAACCTCCAGC
>NW_017309846.1:29497-32805 GCF_000935625.1 Nanorana parkeri | reverse complement strand
GACCCCGAAATGCATTGGCTGCATTTGCTGAACCTCTCAATCTGTGTTTACAGGTCAGTTGATCTCTTTTAAATCGGCTGAATGCGTCCCCAGTGCATCAAAACCAGACTGCGTCCAATGCCTCATTGCTATATATAGAGTCTCGGGTCACCGGGGGACACCGTATATGACCCCGAGGAGAGCTATGGATGAAGAAGGTTGCCCCATGCTTCTCCTTTACACTGAACGCCACCATGTCGCTGCCGTGACCACCAAAGACTCTAATCCCCATCGGCGCCTATTGTGTTCTGACAGCCGCCGCCCACCGCTGGCAGCTGACTGGCCAAACCCGGCTCCTTCTACCAGTAGTCAGTGGAGTAATGGACTCTTGCTGAGCTAGCGGGACCACCGGCTGTAGGAATTCCGCTCAACTGCCGTGATCCAGATGAAATGGCCAATCAGAGTTCTGCTTATAGCCCGTTAGATCCTCTTCTGGGAAATGTCCCCCCATGTGATGTTTGGTTTCTCGGCCACCATTGGTCCGTCTCCGGGAAAACATCTCATGTGGTCCTCTGTTCCTTGGCCACCGATGATTTCCTCTCCCAGAAAACGTCACATCTAGTATTTTGGTTCCTTGGCCGCTGTTTGGTCCTCTCTCCGGGAAGTCCTGGTATCTGGTCCTCTGTTTGGTCCTCTCTCCGGGAAGTCCTGGTATCTGGTCCTCTGTTTGGTCCTCTCTCCGGGAAGTCCTGGTATCTGGTCCTCTCTCCGGGAAGTCCTGGTATCTGGTCCTCTGTTTGGTCCTCTCTCCGGGAAGTCCTGGTATGCGGTCCTCTGTTTCTTGCTCTCCGGGAAGCATCACATCTGGTCCTCTCTGGGAAGGCCTTGTATCTGGTCCTCCCCGGGAAGTCCTGGTATCCGGTCCTCTGTTTCTTGCTCTCCGGGAAGTCCTGGTATCTGGTCCTCTGTTTGGTCCTCTCTCCGGGAAGTCCTGGTACAGGTCCTCTGTTTGGTCCTCTCTCCGGTAAGCATCACATCTGGTCCTCTCTCTGGGAAGTCCTTGTATCTGGTCCTCCCCGGGAGGTCCAGGTATCTGGTCCTCTGTTTGTTGCTCTCGGGGAAGTCCTCGTATCTGGTCCTCTGTTTGGTCCTCCCCGGGAAGTCCTGGTATCCGGTCCTCTGTTTGTTGCTCTCCGGGAAGCGTCACATCTGGTCCTCTCTCTGGGAAGTCCTCGTATCTGGTCCTCTCTGGGAAGTCCTCGTATCTGGTCCTCTCTGGGAAGTCCTGGTATCCGGTCCTCTGTTTGTTGCTCTCCGGGAAGCATCACATCTGGTCCTCTCTGGGAAGTCCTGGTATCTGGTCCTCTCTGGGAAGTCCTGGTATCTGGTCCTCTGTTTGGTCCTCCCCGGGAAGTCCTCGTGTCTGGTCCTGGTACAGGTCCTCTGTTTGGTCCTCTCCGGGAAGTCCTGGTATCTGGTCCTCTGTTTGGTCCTCTCTCCGGGAAGTCCTGGTATCTGGTCCTCTGTTTGGTCCTCTCTCCGGGAAGTCCTGGTATCCGGTCCTCTGTTTGTTGCTCTCCGGGAAGCGTCACATCTGGTCCTCTCTCCGGGAAGTCCTCGTGTCTGGTCCTCTGTTTGGTCCTCTCCGGGAAGTCCTGGTATCTGATCCTCTGTTTGGTCCTCTCTGGGAAGTCCTGGTATCTGGTCCTCTCTCCGGGAAGTCCTGGTATCTGGTCCTCTGTTTGGTCCTCTCTGGAAAGTCCTGGTATCTGGTCCTCTCTGGGAAGTCCTGATATCTGGTCCTCTCTCCGGGAAGTCCTGGTATCTGGTCCTCTGTTTGGTCCTCTCCGGGAAGTCCTGGTATCCGGTCCTCTGTTTGTTGCTCTCCGGGAAGCGTCACATCTGGTCCTCTCTCCGGGAAGTCCTCGTGTCTGGTCCTCTGTTTGGTCCTCTCCGGGAAGTCCTGGTATCTGGTCCTCTCTCCGGGAAGTCCTGGTATCTGGTCCTCTCTGGGAAGTCCTGTTATCTGGTCCTCTCTGGGAAGTCCTGGTATCTGGTCCTCTCTCTGGGAAGTCCTGGTATCTGGTCCTCTGTTTGGTCCTCTCCGGGAAGTCCTGGTATCTGGTCCTCTCTCCGGGAAGTCCTGGTATCTGGTCCTCTCTCAGGGAAGCGTCACATGTGGTACGCGGTCCCTCCATCTGGGCACACTAGAGATGCAGACGTGTGGAGGAGCAGACGTGTGAAAGGAACATTGTGATTGCGTGTCTGCCGTTCTCCGCACACAATACATTCCTCTCACACAAAGGAGACGCCTGACAATCATGTCATTATCACCGAACGTTTCAAGGTGTTTGAAAGCTTCCGCGGCAGCCGTGTCAAGAGGCAGCGAGCGGCCTGGAACGGGACTCTTTCTATTGCCGGGGATAATAGACACTTGTCATGCGATGCCCCAGGCGCTAGGCCACGGCCCGCAATGCTTCACGTCGCCACGTCAAACGCTGAGCCGCGAGATCAAGTGCTTGACGAGCGTCACTTGAAAACAAAACGCGGACGGTGAAGTCACAGGAAACGCTTCACGGCGTCTAAACATATTTTGTGTTCAGAAGGTCGCAGTCCCTCTTCCAGGCCGAGCGCCGAGTCTTCGCATTGCGCAATCTCCACTCGTAGAATGCGCGTCTCCGGAGGCAGGAAAGTGACGGCACTCATTGTCCATTGTTCTTTCGTGGTGTGCCGCATTGTGCCGGCGTCTAGCCCAATGGCAGTTCTCTCCTCTCGCTGCTCATCACGGCCATGTTTTTTAACAGTCCCGACCTTGAGACGCGGAGAGGGAGGGGGGGAGGAGTCATTGTCTGCGAGCGCCGCCGAGCGCGCCTCCATCTGCGTGCAAGAAGCTTGAATAGATTATTATCATCCTGAAGAGAAGCTGCACCGGAACATTGCGACATCAAAGTATAGATTGCCGGGCGGCCGGGACGCCGAGGTTTCCCACCTAGTCATGGTGACGGTTTCTGGGGTTTAGGATTGAGGTGGAGGAAACATTTCTCATCTCAATGAATCTCAATGAATCCGGTTCTGGGTCCCGGAGGGTTTGTGGGGGATACACCTCCATTACCAGGACCTCGCCTACCCTGGGAGCAAACACCAGCCGGCCCAACAGTGACGGCAAACACCAGCCGGCCCAACAGTGACCGCGCCCCATCAGATCCCACAACCAACCTTCAGCCATTGTATTGTGCCGCAGCTACCCGAGTACAATGGCCGTCAATGGAGATTCCTCTGTCAGTGTGCATGGAAATCATTCAGCCCGCAGGACTGACATACTCAGGGCC
>NW_017309846.1:19458-23690 GCF_000935625.1 Nanorana parkeri | reverse complement strand
CTGTTTGGTCCTCTCTCCGGGAAGTCCTGGTATCTGGTCCTCTGTTTGGTCCTCTCTCCGGGAAGTCCTGGTATCTGGTCCTCTGTTTGGTCCTCTCTCCGGGAAGTCCTGGTATCTGGTCCTCTGTTTGGTCCTCTCTCCGGGAAGTCCTGGTATCTGGTCCTCTCTCCGGGAAGTCCTGGTATCTGGTCCTCTGTTTGGTCCTCTCTCCGGGAAGTCCTGGTATGCGGTCCTCTGTTTCTTGCTCTCCGGGAAGCATCACATCTGGTCCTCTCTGGGAAGGCCTTGTATCTGGTCCTCCCCGGGAAGTCCTGGTATCCGGTCCTCTGTTTCTTGCTCTCCGGGAAGTCCTGGTATCTGGTCCTCTGTTTGGTCCTCTCTCCGGGAAGTCCTGGTATCTGGTCCTCTGTTTGGTCCTCTCTCCGGGAAGTCCTGGTACAGGTCCTCTGTTTGGTCCTCTCTCCGGTAAGCATCACATCTGGTCCTCTCTCTGGGAAGTCCTTGTATCTGGTCCTCCCCGGGAGGTCCAGGTATCTGGTCCTCTGTTTGTTGCTCTCGGGGAAGTCCTCGTATCTGGTCCTCTGTTTGGTCCTCCCCGGGAAGTCCTGGTATCCGGTCCTCTGTTTGTTGCTCTCCGGGAAGCGTCACATCTGGTCCTCTCTCTGGGAAGTCCTCGTATCTGGTCCTCTCTGGGAAGTCCTCGTATCTGGTCCTCTCTGGGAAGTCCTGGTATCCGGTCCTCTGTTTGTTGCTCTCCGGGAAGCATCACATCTGGTCCTCTCTGGGAAGTCCTGGTATCTGGTCCTCTCTGGGAAGTCCTGGTATCTGGTCCTCTGTTTGGTCCTCCCCGGGAAGTCCTCGTGTCTGGTCCTGGTACAGGTCCTCTGTTTGGTCCTCTCCGGGAAGTCCTGGTATCTGGTCCTCTGTTTGGTCCTCTCTCCGGGAAGTCCTGGTATCTGGTCCTCTGTTTGGTCCTCTCTCCGGGAAGTCCTGGTATCCGGTCCTCTGTTTGTTGCTCTCCGGGAAGCGTCACATCTGGTCCTCTCTCCGGGAAGTCCTCGTGTCTGGTCCTCTGTTTGGTCCTCTCCGGGAAGTCCTGGTATCTGATCCTCTGTTTGGTCCTCTCTGGGAAGTCCTGGTATCTGGTCCTCTCTCCGGGAAGTCCTGGTATCTGGTCCTCTGTTTGGTCCTCTCTGGAAAGTCCTGGTATCTGGTCCTCTCTGGGAAGTCCTGATATCTGGTCCTCTCTCCGGGAAGTCCTGGTATCTGGTCCTCTGTTTGGTCCTCTCCGGGAAGTCCTGGTATCCGGTCCTCTGTTTGTTGCTCTCCGGGAAGCGTCACATCTGGTCCTCTCTCCGGGAAGTCCTCGTGTCTGGTCCTCTGTTTGGTCCTCTCCGGGAAGTCCTGGTATCTGGTCCTCTCTCCGGGAAGTCCTGGTATCTGGTCCTCTCTGGGAAGTCCTGTTATCTGGTCCTCTCTGGGAAGTCCTGGTATCTGGTCCTCTCTCTGGGAAGTCCTGGTATCTGGTCCTCTGTTTGGTCCTCTCCGGGAAGTCCTGGTATCTGGTCCTCTCTCCGGGAAGTCCTGGTATCTGGTCCTCTCTCAGGGAAGCGTCACATGTGGTACGCGGTCCCTCCATCTGGGCACACTAGAGATGCAGACGTGTGGAGGAGCAGACGTGTGAAAGGAACATTGTGATTGCGTGTCTGCCGTTCTCCGCACACAATACATTCCTCTCACACAAAGGAGACGCCTGACAATCATGTCATTATCACCGAACGTTTCAAGGTGTTTGAAAGCTTCCGCGGCAGCCGTGTCAAGAGGCAGCGAGCGGCCTGGAACGGGACTCTTTCTATTGCCGGGGATAATAGACACTTGTCATGCGATGCCCCAGGCGCTAGGCCACGGCCCGCAATGCTTCACGTCGCCACGTCAAACGCTGAGCCGCGAGATCAAGTGCTTGACGAGCGTCACTTGAAAACAAAACGCGGACGGTGAAGTCACAGGAAACGCTTCACGGCGTCTAAACATATTTTGTGTTCAGAAGGTCGCAGTCCCTCTTCCAGGCCGAGCGCCGAGTCTTCGCATTGCGCAATCTCCACTCGTAGAATGCGCGTCTCCGGAGGCAGGAAAGTGACGGCACTCATTGTCCATTGTTCTTTCGTGGTGTGCCGCATTGTGCCGGCGTCTAGCCCAATGGCAGTTCTCTCCTTATCTGGTCCTCTCTGGGAAGTCCTGGTATCTGGTCCTCTCTGGGAAGTCCTGGTATCTGGTCCTCTGTTTGGTCCTCCCCGGGAAGTCCTCGTGTCTGGTCCTGGTACAGGTCCTCTGTTTGGTCCTCTCCGGGAAGTCCTGGTATCTGGTCCTCTGTTTGGTCCTCTCTCCGGGAAGTCCTGGTATCTGGTCCTCTGTTTGGTCCTCTCTCCGGGAAGTCCTGGTATCCGGTCCTCTGTTTGTTGCTCTCCGGGAAGCGTCACATCTGGTCCTCTCTCCGGGAAGTCCTCGTGTCTGGTCCTCTGTTTGGTCCTCTCCGGGAAGTCCTGGTATCTGATCCTCTGTTTGGTCCTCTCTGGGAAGTCCTGGTATCTGGTCCTCTCTCCGGGAAGTCCTGGTATCTGGTCCTCTGTTTGGTCCTCTCTGGAAAGTCCTGGTATCTGGTCCTCTCTGGGAAGTCCTGATATCTGGTCCTCTCTCCGGGAAGTCCTGGTATCTGGTCCTCTGTTTGGTCCTCTCCGGGAAGTCCTGGTATCCGGTCCTCTGTTTGTTGCTCTCCGGGAAGCGTCACATCTGGTCCTCTCTCCGGGAAGTCCTCGTGTCTGGTCCTCTGTTTGGTCCTCTCCGGGAAGTCCTGGTATCTGGTCCTCTCTCCGGGAAGTCCTGGTATCTGGTCCTCTCTGGGAAGTCCTGTTATCTGGTCCTCTCTGGGAAGTCCTGGTATCTGGTCCTCTCTCTGGGAAGTCCTGGTATCTGGTCCTCTGTTTGGTCCTCTCCGGGAAGTCCTGGTATCTGGTCCTCTCTCCGGGAAGTCCTGGTATCTGGTCCTCTCTCAGGGAAGCGTCACATGTGGTACGCGGTCCCTCCATCTGGGCACACTAGAGATGCAGACGTGTGGAGGAGCAGACGTGTGAAAGGAACATTGTGATTGCGTGTCTGCCGTTCTCCGCACACAATACATTCCTCTCACACAAAGGAGACGCCTGACAATCATGTCATTATCACCGAACGTTTCAAGGTGTTTGAAAGCTTCCGCGGCAGCCGTGTCAAGAGGCAGCGAGCGGCCTGGAACGGGACTCTTTCTATTGCCGGGGATAATAGACACTTGTCATGCGATGCCCCAGGCGCTAGGCCACGGCCCGCAATGCTTCACGTCGCCACGTCAAACGCTGAGCCGCGAGATCAAGTGCTTGACGAGCGTCACTTGAAAACAAAACGCGGACGGTGAAGTCACAGGAAACGCTTCACGGCGTCTAAACATATTTTGTGTTCAGAAGGTCGCAGTCCCTCTTCCAGGCCGAGCGCCGAGTCTTCGCATTGCGCAATCTCCACTCGTAGAATGCGCGTCTCCGGAGGCAGGAAAGTGACGGCACTCATTGTCCATTGTTCTTTCGTGGTGTGCCGCATTGTGCCGGCGTCTAGCCCAATGGCAGTTCTCTCCTCTCGCTGCTCATCACGGCCATGTTTTTTAACAGTCCCGACCTTGAGACGCGGAGAGGGAGGGGGGGAGGAGTCATTGTCTGCGAGCGCCGCCGAGCGCGCCTCCATCTGCGTGCAAGAAGCTTGAATAGATTATTATCATCCTGAAGAGAAGCTGCACCGGAACATTGCGACATCAAAGTATAGATTGCCGGGCGGCCGGGACGCCGAGGTTTCCCACCTAGTCATGGTGACGGTTTCTGGGGTTTAGGATTGAGGTGGAGGAAACATTTCTCATCTCAATGAATCTCAATGAATCCGGTTCTGGGTCCCGGAGGGTTTGTGGGGGATACACCTCCATTACCAGGACCTCGCCTACCCTGGGAGCAAACACCAGCCGGCCCAACAGTGACGGCAAACACCAGCCGGCCCAACAGTGACCGCGCCCCATCAGATCCCACAACCAACCTTCAGCCATTGTATTGTGCCGCAGCTACCCGAGTACAATGGCCGTCAATGGAGATTCCTCTGTCAGTGTGCATGGAAATCATTCAGCCCGCAGGACTGACATACTCAGGGCCTCCTGCCTCCTCTCTCGC
>NW_017309846.1:9004-18179 GCF_000935625.1 Nanorana parkeri | reverse complement strand
CACGGGTTTGGGGTACAGGCAGAGGTATCCCTGGGAATGTGAGAGGGGGACACGGGTTTGGGGTACAGGCAGAGGTATCCCTGGGAATGTGAGAGGGGGACACGGGCTTGGGGTACAGGCAGAGGTATCCCTGGGAATGGGAGAGGGGGACACGGGTTTGGGGTACAGGCAGAGGTATCCCTGGGAATGTGAGAGGGGGACACGGGCTTGGGGTACAGGCAGAGGTACCCCTGGGAAGGTGAGGGGGGACACGGGTTTGGGGTACAGGCAGAGGTATCCCTGGGAATGTGAGGGGGGAGCACGGGCTTGGGGTACAGGCAGAGGTATCCCTGGGAATGTGAGAGGGGGACACGGGCTTGGGGTACAGGCAGAGGTATCCCTGGGAATGTGAGAGGGGGGCACGGGTTTGGGGTACAGGCAGAGGTATCCCTGGGAATGTGAGAGGGGGACACGGGTTTGGGGTACAAGCAGAGGTACCCCTGGGAATGTGAGGGGGACACGGGTTTGGGGTACAGGCAGAGGTATCCCTGGGAATGGGGGGGGGGACACGGGCTTGGGGTACAGGCAGAGGTATCCCTTGGAATGTGAGGGGGACACGGGTTTGGGTATGGACCCCGGAACGGGAGGTACCCCTGGCAGAGTGAGAGGGGGCATTGTTGACCTTCATCATCCTCCAGGTATCGGGAACAAGGAAAGCTTTGAGGTCACATGTCGGTCACATGTCGGTCACATGTCGGTGATTCTGCAAACATTGAAGCCGGAGGATTGACAGCCAGGAATTCATCAATGGAAACTTTCATCTTTCTCTTATGACAGGTTCTCATTATTGTAGACGTCTGTTGTCCCGGCAACAACATCATCAGCCAGATCAATGCATTAGGGAAGACATGGAACCGGACCGGGGAGTGCTCATAGATCACAGATTGGGGTCACTTCCTGTCCCTGGGGGGCTTGGGGACCCCAATATATTCCGGTCACTTCCTGTCCCTGGGGGGCTCGGAGACCCCAATATATTCCAGTCACTTCCTGTCCCTGGGGGGCTCGGGGACCCCAATATTCCGGTCACTTCCTGTCCCTGGGGGGCTCGGAGACCCCAATATATTCCAGTCACTTCCTGTCCCTGGGGGGCTCGGGGACCCCAATATTCCGGTCACTTCCTGTCCCTGGGGGGCTCGGAGACCCCAATATATTCCAGTCACTTCCTGTCCCTGGGGGGCTCGGGGACCCCAATATTCCGGTCACTTCCTGTCCCTGGGGGGCTCGGAGACCCCAATATATTCCAGTCACTTCCTGTCCCTGGGGGGCTCGGGGACCCCAATATTCCGGTCACTTCCTGTCCCTGGGGGGCTCGGAGACCCCAATATATTCCAGTCACTTCCTGTCCCTGGGGGGCTCGGGGACCCCAATATTCCGGTCACTTCCTGTCCCTGGGGGGCTCGGAGACCCCAATATATTCCAGTCACTTCCTGTCCCTGGGGGGCTCGGGGACCCCAATATTCCGGTCACTTCCTGTCCCTGGGGGGCTCGGAGACCCCAATATATTCCAGTCACTTCCTGTCCCTGGGGGGCTCGGGGACCCCAATATTCCGGTCACTTCCTGTCCCTGGGGGGCTCGGAGACCCCAATATATTCCAGTCACTTCCTGTCCCTGGGGGGCTCGGGGACCCCAATATTCCGGTCACTTCCTGTCCCTGGGGGGCTCGGAGACCCCAATATATTCCAGTCACTTCCTGTCCCTGGGTCACGGGCTTGGGGTACAGGCAGAGGTATCCCTGGGAATGTGAGAGGGGGACACGGGCTTGGGGTACAGGCAGAGGTATCCCTGGGAATGTGAGAGGGGGACACGGGTTTGGGGTACAAGCAGAGGTACCCCTGGGAATGTGAGGGGGACACGGGTTTGGGGTACAGGCAGAGGTATCCCTGGGAATGGGGGGGGGGACACGGGCTTGGGGTACAGGCAGAGGTATCCCTTGGAATGTGAGGGGGACACGGGTTTGGGTATGGACCCCGGAACGGGAGGTACCCCTGGCAGAGTGAGAGGGGGCATTGTTGACCTTCATCATCCTCCAGGTATCGGGAACAAGGAAAGCTTTGAGGTCACATGTCGGTCACATGTCGGTCACATGTCGGTGATTCTGCAAACATTGAAGCCGGAGGATTGACAGCCAGGAATTCATCAATGGAAACTTTCATCTTTCTCTTATGACAGGTTCTCATTATTGTAGACGTCTGTTGTCCCGGCAACAACATCATCAGCCAGATCAATGCATTAGGGAAGACATGGAACCGGACCGGGGAGTGCTCATAGATCACAGATTGGGGTCACTTCCTGTCCCTGGGGGGCTTGGGGACCCCAAGATATTCCGGTCACGTCCTGTCCCTGGGGGGCTCGGAGACCCCAATATATTCCAGTCACTTCCTGTCCCTGGGGGGCTCGGGGACCCCAATATTCCGGTCACTTCCTGTCCCTGGGGGGCTCGGAGACCCCAATATATTCCAGTCACTTCCTGTCCCTGGATTGGCCGGACGCTGGGATCTCTCCTCTGGCCGGTCACAATGTTTCTGTGTGTGGGCAGAAGGAACGAGATCTTAATAAATGCCATTGTTGTGTGGAGGACGTCAGCTCGGAGAATGTCGGGAGTCTCCTACTCGTCGCTTCGTCATCTGTGGGGGTATGAAGGTCATTACCATGAGGTCCTTCCTCTTCCACAGTGTTCCGGCCTCAGATGAAAATGTCCTTTGTTGCGGGGGGCCCCGGGGCCCGTCGTGTGGAGAGCCGGCTAATTCTATGTTTATTCTCCTCCAGCTAAACAAGGAAAACAAAAACCTGAAACGGATCAGCATGTTGTACATGGCCAAGCTGGGCCCCGAGGTCATCACCGAGGAGATCAACCTGGACGACGACGACCCTTCTGAGGGTGACAACGGGGGAGACTGCGCGTCCCTTCCCTGCCAACAGAGAGTGCAAGGTGAGCGGCCCCAAGTGTCAGTGTGTCAGTGTTCTGGGGCCCCCAAGTGTCAGTGTGTCAGTGTTCTGGGGGCCCAAGTGTCAGTGTGTCATTGTTCTGGGACCCCCAAGTGTCAGTGTGTCATTGTTCTGGGGCCCCGAGTGTCAGTGTGTCATTGTTCTGGGGCCCCCAAGTGTCAGTGTGTCATTGTTCTGGGGCCCCGAGTGTCAGTGTGTCATTGTTCTGGGGCCCCGAGTGTCAGTGTGTCATTGTTCTGGGGCCCCGAGTGTCAGTGTGTCACTGGGGGGGCTGATCATGTATTGCGGCAGAAGTTGGTTCCTTTGGGTTCTTTCTATCAGAACTCTCTGTGTGTGGACGGGTCCGGTGATGATGTTGTCATGTGACAGGTCTCCAGGATCAGGTCCAGTCTGTCCGGGAGGAGAAGAAGTCGGTGTCCTTAGAGCTGGAGGAGCTGCGATCCCGACTTGTGGACCTTATAGAAGAGGTGCAGTATACATGACTCGCTCACCGACTTTCCCGGCTGCAAAATATATGAAAAGGACAACAATCTAGATGCATCCTTCCCTCTTCCCGTACTCGCCGCAGTGCGCCATTCCGAGGAACAGGCTCCGCCCCAATCCTACGCCTTATATTTCATCCATGTTTTTTTCAGGTGAACACTACCAAGAAAGAAAATGTCACGCTGACCAAAGAGGTGTTTGACCAGCGCAAACTATTAGAAAAGTACAACAGAGGTAAGTTAGTGTGGAAATGAAATGTTTTACTTTGAGATTGTTGGGTTCAGATGCTGCTGACGTCATCCACAGACTCTGATAGTGAGATCTCCCCCAGTAGTTTGTGTCTATGCCCCTCCCACAATGGTGAGATTTCCCCCCGTAGTTTGTGTCTCTGCCCCTCCCACAATGGTGAGATTTCCCCCCGTAGTTTGTGTCTCTGCCCCTCCCACAATGGTGAGATTTCCCCCCGTAGTTTGTGTCTCTGCCCCTCCCACAATGGTGAGATTTCCCCCCGTAGTTTGTGTCTCTGCCCCTCCCACAATGGTGAGATTTCCCCCCGTAGTTTGTGTCTCTGCCCCTCCCACAATGGTGAGATTTCCCCCCGTAGTTTGTGTCTCTGCCCCTCCCACAATGGTGAGATTTCCCCCCGTAGTTTGTGTCTCTGCCCCTCCCACAATGGTGAGATTTCCCCCCGTAGTTTGTGTCTCTGCCCCTCCCACAATGGTGAGATTTCCCCCCGTAGTTTGTGTCTCTGCCCCTCCCACAATGGTGAGATTTCCCCCCGTAGTTTGTGTCTCTGCCCCTCCCACAATGGTGAGATTTCCCCCCGTAGTTTGTGTCTCTGCCCCTCCCACAATGGTGAGATTTCCCCCCGTAGTTTGTGTCTCTGCCCCTCCCACAATGGTGAGATTTCCCCCCGTAGTTTGTGTCTCTGCCCCTCCCACAATGGTGAGATTTCCCCCCGTAGTTTGTGTCTCTGCCCCTCCCACAATGGTGAGATTTCCCCCCGTAGTTTGTGTCTCTGCCCCTCCCACAATGGTGAGATTTCCCCCCGTAGTTTGTGTCTCTGCCCCTCCCACAATGGTGAGATTTCCCCCCGTAGTTTGTGTCTCTGCCCCTCCCACAATGGTGAGATTTCCCCCCGTAGTTTGTGTCTCTGCCCCTCCCACAATGGTGAGATTTCCCCCCGTAGTTTGTGTCTCTGCCCCTCCCACAATGGTGAGATTTCCCCCCGTAGTTTGTGTCTCTGCCCCTCCCACAATGGTGAGATTTCCCCCCGTAGTTTGTGTCTCTGCCCCTCCCACAATGGTGAGATTTCCCCCCGTAGTTTGTGTCTCTGCCCCTCCCACAATGGTGAGATTTCCCCCCGTAGTTTGTGTCTCTGCCCCTCCCACAATGGTGAGATTTCCCCCCGTAGTTTGTGTCTCTGCCCCTCCCACAATGGTGAGATTTCCCCCCGTAGTTTGTGTCTCTGCCCCTCCCACAATGGTGAGATTTCCCCCCGTAGTTTGTGTCTCTGCCCCTCCCACAATGGTGAGATTTCCCCCCGTAGTTTGTGTCTCTGCCCCTCCCACAATGGTGAGATTTCCCCCCGTAGTTTGTGTCTCTGCCCCTCCCACAATGGTGAGATTTCCCCCCGTAGTTTGTGTCTCTGCCCCTCCCACAATGGTGAGATTTCCCCCCGTAGTTTGTGTCTCTGCCCCTCCCACAATGGTGAGATTTCCCCCCAGTAGTTTGTGTCTATGCCCCTCCCACAATGGAGAGATTTCCCCCAGTAGTTTGTGTCTCTGCCCCTCCCACATTAGTGAGGTGTCCCCCAGTAGTGTCTCTGCCCCTCCCACACTGGTGAGGTGTCCCCCTCGTAGTATATAACTCGTCTTCTCCATCCTTTAGCTCAGATTCGTAGTCTCTGTGGCCCCTGTAATTAGGGCCCGGAGTCGTCCAGCTATCGGCAAGTTTCTCCTGCAGTTAAACACTCGGCGGTGTTGCCGTGTTTGCCGGCACGTCTCCTGTGCGGTGCTGAATTTCCGCCTGGATAATTGCCGGCTTTTGATTAGCAATTAATGTCCTTTGAAGACGCAGCGCCATGAATATGAATGTTGTGCGTCGGGGAAGCGGCGGCGCTGGCAGCTCCCAATGGCCTCTGATTATAATCACTGTTTTCGCTGCGTTGACCGGGGGAGGGGATGTTTGTGGTTGGGCTGCGGGGCAGCTCATTGGTTAATAGGATTAGAAACTTCGGCTAATTGCTGCACATTTCAGCCAGCGAGCCGCAGAATTGGTGGAAGTTTCTTTCACAGCGCACGCCGCGGCCCCTCAGCTGTCGGGGGAGGGGGGGGGGGTTTGTTTTGTTTTGGGGAAATTGGCCACTTCCTGCTCGCCTCTCATGTTTGGCTTTTCATAGTTGATTGCAGACACAAGGAGGAGTTATAACGACCTTCCTAATTTCCCCGTCATTATCCTCCTGGCCTCCATTGTTGAGTGTGGACCCCCTGACTTCCCCTCCCCCTGTCATGGCGCTGCAATCCCACCAAGCTCTATACACCAAAGTGATCAGAACGTCCCAGATATTGGCAGATGAAGACCCGTGGGGGGCGGGGGTGGGGGGGTGTATGGGTCAGACATGGAGCTCAGCGAGTCATGGGGGTCATACTCGTATATCTGAATGGTTTCCATGTCCCGTGTTTGCTCCTAATAAAGTTTTATCTGATTTTACAGATTAGAACAATTTTCAGTTTTTACACTTTTTGGGGGGAGAATTGTTTATTTATTGAGGTGGAAATTATTCTGGTGTGGAGGTAAGGGCTCGGACTTGGGGTGGAGGAGGTCAAGTCTCGGGCTTGGGGTGACGTTAAGGCTCGGGCTTGGGGTGGAGGAGGTCAAGTCTCGGGCTTGGGGTGACGTTAAGGCTCCTGCTTGGGGTGGAAGAGGTCAATTCTCGGGCTTGGGGTGGAAGAGGTCAAGTCTCGGGCTTGGGGTGGAGGTCAAGGCTCGGGCTTGGGGTGGAGGTCAAGGCTCGGGCTTGGGGTGGAGGTCAAGGCTCGGGCTTGGGGTGGAGGTGAAGGTTCGGGCTTGGGGTGGAAGTCAATGCTCGGCCCAAAAGCTGGGGTACAGTCAGCACCATCCAGTCACCATACGGTATTGAGCCCACTGGGGAGGGCAAAGCTTGGATGGGCTCTTCCATGACATCTTCAGATCTACCACAAAGGGGATTGGCTGGTGTGGTGGAGCCTCAGGCTCTTCTCTAGCCTAGTGTGCTGATGCTCTGGTCACCCCGGGGGCTAATAGAAGGGCACGGGCGGCAACACATGTAAATGGGGTGTACACATCCACATTTGCTGTAGGCATGCAACATGACCAGACCAGCCCCCCCCCCACCCACCCCCCTTTGGTCTGTCCTTGGCACAGCAGCTCATTTCTCGGCCCCAGTCCTAGCTCGGCTTCACGTAGGGATACCTCGGACCTCCTCCTCAGTGCAGACTCTGCAGAGCTTCAGATGGATCTTCATTCTGCAACAATGAGCGTTGAGTCCACCTCATTGCTTGGAGTATCTGGGCCTGTTGGACTTTCGGCCCTTCTCCCCAGTTGTGTACGGTTCCCGGGACGAACGTCTTGCTGGGGGCGGAGTCTTAGATACTCATTCGGGTTAGTGGACTTGCTCATCTTCCCTTAAACATTCGGGAACTTAGGACAAGTTGTTCCATCTCTCATCTTCGGGGTCACCCCATTGGGATCCAGTTGGACAGAACAAACATCATCTACCAGGGGGGCACCAGAGGTTGCTTAGGTCAAAGAGAAGTGGACCTGGTTCTGGCTTGGGCAGAGCTGCACGTTCTGGCCCCGGACTTCTCATCCCAGCTGTGGAGAATTGAAAGGCCAATTTCCATAGTGGTCACCTGGATCTGCGGGAAAAGGAGGGGTTCCGGGCACTCTGCCACAGGTTGGGGAACCGTGTGGAGACCAGATTCAGGAAGGACCAGGTCCTGGGATCGTTGGGCCTTTGCATGTTCTGGTGACTCATTGGGATCGGCTCGGCCTGATCTTTGCTTTTCCACTTCTCAAGCTTCTCTCTAGTCTATGCTGCCGATTGAAGATAGAGCGCATCCTCCCGCTCATTCTTATTACACCAAACTGACCTACGAGACATACTCAGACTCCTGGCACACCTTCCATGGGTTCTTCCGGACCTTCCAGACCTTCTGTCCCAAGGTCCGGCCCGTCTTCCGAATCCTCGGTGGCTGGCTTTTACCGGCCAGGAAGTCAACTCGCAAGGTTTACCATTGCACCGGAAACTCTTTTGTGAAGTTCCATCCCGGGAAGTACTCAGTGGAATGGATCCCGGCTTTTCTCTACTCTAGTCTGGATCAGCATCTGGCCTTCAGCACCATCCAGGGGCAGATCTCAGGCCTAGCTATTTTGTTCCAAAGACCACTTGCCGCTTACTCCTTGGTTAAGGCATTTGTGCAGGTTGTTGCCCAGTGTTACCGTGACGTCTGGTTCTGTTGGCTGCCCTTTGAACCCGTCCGGGCTATTCCCTTATCTGATCTAACTTGCAAGGTTGCCTTTCTCGTTGCCATCACCTCCATGAGTTGGGTTTTGGGGTTGGCAGCCGTGTCCTGTAATGAGCCTTTCCTACACCGGGTAAGCTAGCCCTCGGCCTACCTTCTCCCCAAGGTGGGTGATTCCTTCCACCAGGACACTGTCCTTCCCTTCTAATGCCCCAAAGCATCCCATGGAAGTTTCCCTCTGCTGCCTGGATGTGGCCCGAGCTGTGACGGCTTCATTTCCCCAATCTGAGTCCCCCTTTGTCCTTTCAGGAGGGGTCTTCCTGCCTCTGGATCCGTCATTGCTAGGTGGATCAGACGCAGAGTCATTCTTAGAGGTCGGGGTTCCTCCTTTCCCTATGACGGGTCACATGACCAGATCTCTTTGTGTTTGATGAGCATTGTGGCCCCGCTGCCGCCTGGTTCCTGCCTTGTCCCGTCCTCCTTCACCATCGGTTACCGGGGCCTGTTGGTGTGTGGCCCCTTCGGTTGGATGTCCCGTGGTTAGGACCGATACTGGGAGATTTCCTCTGACCCGCAGTGCCCGAAGGGAACATGGAGCCGGCTTTCCGGCCAATCAGGAAGCCGGGCGGTATTGGGGCATCCCTAGTTAGGACCGGCCCCCGCGTACAATGAGGAAATGAGAATTTGTGACCTACCTCTGAAATTCTGTTCTTGAAGACCAGTACAGGTCTGTTCCTTCTGACTTCCCTGCTGGGAGCGATTATTTGTCAGTGTCCAGTCACCGCAAGGTGGCAGTACAACCCATGTGGGCTCTGCGCTGTCATCCTGGTACTGACCTAGAACAAGTATGTAGCCAGTGAAGTCGGAACTTTCATAAAACCTTTAGAAATTCAGAAGAGAAATAGTGAGTTTTTTTTTTTACAAGGGTTCTTTAAGGGCCTGCAGCCTCTTGTTACATGATACCATCAGCCGTAGGGACTTGGATAGCAGTGCAGCCGTGTGCAGGAGAGGAAGGAAATGCTGATTGTGCGGCAGTGACGGTTGTTTCCTTGCAGTGACGGTTGTTTCCTTGCAGTGTCTGTCCAGTGACGGTTGTTTCCTTGCAGTGTCGGTCCAGTGACGGTTGTTTCCTTGCAGTGTCGGTCCAGTGACGGTTGTTTCCTTGCAGTGTCTGTCCAGTGACGGTTGTTTCCTTGCAGTG
>NW_017309846.1:7287-7962 GCF_000935625.1 Nanorana parkeri | reverse complement strand
CAGTGACGGTTGTTTCCTTGCAGTGTCTGTCCAGTGACGGTTGTTTCCTTGCAGTGTCTGTCCAGTGACGGTTGTTTCCTTGCAGTGTCTGTCCAGTGACGGTTGTTTCCTTGCAGTGTCTGTCCAGTGACGGTTGTTTCCTTGCAGTGACGGTTGTTTCCTTGCAGTGTCGGTCCAGTGACGGTTGTTTCCTTGCAGTGTCTGTCCAGTGACAGTTGTTTCCTTGCAGTGTCTGTCCAGTGTCGGTTGTTTCCTTGCAGTGTCGGTCCAGTGACGGTTGTTTCCTTGCAGTGTCTGTCCAGTGACGGTTGTTTCCTTGCAGTGACGGTTGTTTCCTTGCAGTGTCTGTCCTGGCCGTGGAGGAATATGAAGATCTTCAGAACAACCTAGAAATGGAGAAGGACCTGCGGGAGAGAGCAGAGAAACTGGCCCAGGAGGTGAGACACCCGGCTGGTCCCTCCGGCACCCACCAAGGACCACGTCACCGCAGCCTACAGTGTCCTACCATCTGACTAGAAGTCAAGCCCCTCCTTCTATCTGTACATAACATGGGAGGAGCTAGAGGGGTCACATGACCATACAAGACTAACCCTACGTACACTGCGCTGCATCCCTACATATGTTAGGGATCAAAGTGACCCCTCTCTGGCCAACTAGGACAACGTGACCCCTCTC
>NW_017309846.1:0-973 GCF_000935625.1 Nanorana parkeri | reverse complement strand
TCCCTCTCTGGCCAACTAGGGCAACGTGATCCCTCTCTGGCAAACTAGGGCAAGGTGATCCCTCTCTGGCCAACTAGGTCAACGTGACCCCTCTCTGGCCAACTAGGGCATTGACAATGTGACCCCTCTCTGGCCAACTAGGACAACGTGATCCCTCTCTGGCCAACTAGGGCAACGTGATCCCTCTCTGGCAAACTAGGGCAAGGTGATCCCTCTCTGGCCAACTAGGTCAACGTGACCCCTCTCTGGCCAACTAGGGCATTGTGATCCCTCTCTGGCCAACTAGGGCAACGTGATCCCTCTCTGGCCAACTAGGGCAATGTGATCCCTCTCTGGCCAACTAGGACAACGTGACCCCTCTCTGGCCAACTAGGGCAACGTGATCCCTCTCTGGCCAACTAGGGCAACGTGAAATCTTTCATAGGGTACCCACAGACACAGTGTCCCCGGCACAGTCACACGGGAAGAGATGATGGGGAATGTTGTCCTCATATGACAATCACATGTTTGTATGTTACAGATGATCATCGAGCAGAAGAAACTGAAGCGACAGAGTTGTCTCCTGCTGCAGGAGTGCGCACCCAGCGAGACGCTGCTGAAAGCGCTGGAGGAGAACGCCAGACTGACCCAACTACTAGAGGAGGACCGCATCCAATACCAGCACAAGGTGAGCTGACCACACCGAGACCCCACCCAGCTTCTCCTGACCTCAGACACCCCGGAGCCTCATCAGGCCTCCGGCAGAGGAAGGAGCAGAGTCCTCCAGCAGAGTATATCAGGAGAGGAGAGTCATAGAGGAAGGAGCAGAGTCCTCCAGCAGAGTATTTCAGGAGAGGAGAGTTACAGAGGAAGGAGCAGAGTCCTCCAGCAGAGCAGAGTATATCAGGAAAGGAGAGTCATAGACGAAGGAGCAGAGTCCTCCAGCAGAGCATAGTATATATCAGGAGAGGAGAGTCATAGAGGAAGGAGCAGA
>NW_017309845.1:3943-42850 GCF_000935625.1 Nanorana parkeri | reverse complement strand
AGAGCGAGAGAGAGGTTTGACGGTGCAAACCTCTCAGATACAGATACGTGAGTGTGTGAGTCAGTCAGTCTGACAAAGAGAGAGAGCAAGGAAGACAGAGACACTGCAGAGAGGGACACACAGACATAGAGCCTGCATAGAGAGAGACTGAAGAGACACGGAGAGAGAGAAACTGCAGAGAGACACAGGGAGAGTGCAGAGAGAGACTGCAGAGAGACTGAGACACAGAGAAAGAGAGACTGCAGAGAGACACAGAGAAATAGAGACTGCAGAGAGACACAGAGAAAGAGACTGCAGAGAGACACAGAGAAAGAGAGACTGCAAAGAGACACCGAGAAAGAGAGACTGCAGAGAGACACAGAGAAAGAGAGACTGCAGAGAGACATCGAGAAAGAGAGACTGCAGAGTGACATCGAGAAAGAGAGACTGCAGAGAGACACGGAGAAAGAGAGACTGCAGAGAGACATGGAGAAAGAGATTGCAGAGAGACACGGAGAAAGAGAGACTGTAGAGCAGAGGTGCTCATTAGGTAGATCGTGATCTACCAGTAGCTCTCAAAGCTGATGCTGGTAGATCAGGAAGGGTGTGAATGGCGGCCCCTTTATTCCATTTTGGTATATTTATTTAGCTGTGCACACGTGATTACCTATTAGACTGAGTCTGCTGAGACAAGCTGCCTGACACCTTTCTGGTGGATACTGGCGGTTGAGGTGCCATGTATTACATCAAAGAATATTAGTTTACACAGCCTGTTGCACTGCACTGTTTGCAAAATACAGCAAGGTGAGCCAGGAGTGAGAGCGGGGAGAGACAATCAGCAGAGAGAGCAAGGAGAGACATCCAGGGGACAGAGAGGAGAGACAGCCAGGAAAGAGTAGAGAAAGCCAGGGGAGAGAGCAAGGAGAGACATCCAGGGGAGAGAGAGGAGAGACAGCCAGGAAAGAGTAGAGAACGCCAGGGGAGAGAGCGAGGAGAGACAGCCAGGGGAGAGAGAGAGGAGAGACAGCCTGGAAAGAGGAGAGACAGCCAAGAGAGCAAAGAGAGACAGCCAGGAGAGAAAACGAAGAATGATAGCCAGGAGAGAGAGAGCAAGGAAAGACAGCCAGGAGAATGAGCAAGGAGAGACAGCCAGGAGAGAGAGAAAAGTAGATCTTAACACAAAAATTGTGGGCACCCCTGAGAGAGAAACTCCACAGAGAGGGACTGCTGGGAGAAGCATTGCAGAGAGAGACTGCTGGGAGAGGCATTGCAGAGAGAGACTGCAGAGGGTGAGAGATAGACTGCTGAATGAGAGAGACTGCAGAATGAGACAGACAGAGAGAGACTGCTGGGAGAGGCATTGCAGAGAGAGACTGCAGAGGGTGAGAGAGACTGCAGAGGGTGAGAGAGACTGCTGAATGAGAGAGACTGCAGAATGAGACAGAGAGATACTGCAGAATGAGACAGAGAGATACTGCAGAATGAGACAGAGAGATACTGCAGAATGAGACAGAGAGATACTGCAGAATGAGACAGAGAGATACTGCAGAATGAGACAGAGAGACTGCAGAATGAGACAGAGAGACTGCAGAATGAGACAGAGAGACTGCAGAATGAGACAGAGAGACTGCAGAATGAGACAGAGAGACTGCAGAATGAGACAGAGAGACTGCAGAATGAGACAGAGAGACTGCAGAATGAGACAGAGAGACTGCAGAATGAGACAGAGAGACTGCAGAATGAGACAGAGAGACTGCAGAATGAGACAGAGAGAGAGAGAGAGAAAAAAGAGAGACTGCAGAATGTGAGACTCCTCTTCCAAAAGGTGCCTTAAGCCCTTACAGAGTGACACCTTCTCACTGGAAAACCGTCGGCTCTAGATCACCACGTAAGGCCGCCGTCGGCTCCCGGGGTCATGCACCTCGACGAGCCATCAACGTTCCTTTCTCTCCAGATTGAGCAACTGCTGAACTACCCCATTATTGTCACGCTGCCTCGCCTGTCACTTTTTCTCCTCGTCCCATCCTCCGGCACTCTCTTGCCGGAGGGAGGGAGATGTCGAGCAGAGTGCCCGTTTCCTTGTCGGCCGCTTAAGCGTACACGTGTCAGACTGATAGCACCTAGACGACTTACCTTGTACATTTCCCGCAAGTTACGGTCACCGTGCTGTTCTCCCTTGCCTCCCCTGTAGGCCCTTTAATTTGTTGACACGGTTCGGCCGGACGGCATCCCTTCCTTGACGGTGGGGCTGCCCTCTCGGGGGGCGTCATTAGTTCTTATTGGTGTTTTGTGTCGGTTTGACTTTTCTTTATTTGTCTCTATTTAGGATGGTTATCCCAACAGTCCTTAGCTGCATGAATCCAGCAGAACGGTCAGGGCTAAGTTACCGCTCCTTTTCATCTGCAGACCGAGCAGGCCTAGTCTAGTGGAAGTGTAGGTTCTATTAGAACAAGCATGCATTCTCCCCACCGAAACTTTAAAAGGGTCCTGGGAGGAGCCGGCGCACGAGGGGAGAGAGTACGCAAGCTAAGATTAAAAAAAAAACGGTATATATGAATACGGATTGAGTTGATAATACCCATGACCCATATATACCCATAACACTAACGGGGGATTATTGCCATCCGAACAGCGCCAACAGTTAGCGATTATACACATGGAGTATGTGTAACCTAATTGTTACATGCTTAGTACTAAGCATCATTTTATCTTCAAGATGTTGTACTATGTCTAGCGTTGGTTCTGTGCTCCATCATAGTATATTTCACCACGCATTATATACCTTATACATTATATGCCTTATAAAAGGGGGACAATACGACAGTTGCTGGTTTTTGGTTTGTTTTTAAGGACCAGACAGGTCGACTGTATCGTCCCCATTCGGCATGCGTGGGCGTCCGGCTCACCGATGTGTGGTGTGCGTGCGCTATTGTTAACTAGGGCAGCTATCTACACGCCCGGCCAAAGGAACAGACGCCATTTCCCTGTGCCAGGCACTGCACATGCACCAGTGGGCAGGGTGAAGGGCCGAATTCTGAGAAGCTAGATGCCACTATGTGCGATTGTTACCTGTCGCTGTAACAAACCAGCGCCTTCTGGCGTTCGGTTTTCGTCAATGGCTGTCTCTTTGCTTTACCCGCACGTGCAGTGCGTTTTGACCTGGAACCACCTCAGCCCTTGACGTCTAAGTGTAAGCATGTTCTGAGATGTGTAAAGCGTAGCACGACCTATTGTATTTTGCTGTCGGATCACAGATCATGTTGGGCACTTTCAATACCGTTTAACAATTTGAAGGGTGCGCTAAAGGGTGGGGCTCTGACGTCTAGGGGTACGGGCGTGTTATGTTTTGGACTCGCCGGTCGGTATGTCTATATAAATGACTATATGTTATCTCTGCGCTGTCATCTCTGAGCCTGACGAAGGGTACCCTGTGGTGCCCCGAAAGCGCTTGACAACGAGAGGCAGCATCTGTCAATAAATGTGCATCTGATCGCTGTTGTCATCGTTGTGTGCCGTTGATGTCTTCCTTTTTGGAATACGCAGGTTGACGCAGAGCAACACCGGCTTTTCCTTCGTTCTGGGGAGCCTAAAGCGTAGAGAAACAAGACATGCACTGGTCTATCTCGGTGCCTAGTGTGCAGACCCCCTGCGCAGTTGGGGGGTGGAACCAGGGGGGAGAGCACTGCAGGTCTGCTCAGTCCACACCCCCAAAGATTTGCAGATGACATGACCCTTTTGATCTGCTGGTTCTGCGCAGGAGATCAAAGCCCTGGATGCTGCACTAGCTGAGGTGGCAGGAATGGGAAACCATGCGGCAGCAGATAGAGACGGGGGGGGGGCGCTTAAGGCTAAGAGGTGCCCCTTTCTCCACACCCGCGAGCCTCTTTCTTTTCTCGCGTCTCCCCTCCCTACGGCGGAATGAGAGGAGCGGTACGCCACCCCCGTCGGGACAGGTGTGCCAAATATTGTGCCGCACGTGCAGGGCCGGTGCTACCACTAAGCAAACTAGGCAGCCGCCTTGGGCGCACTGCTGACTAGGGCAGAGCCTAGACCAATAACCCAACCCCCCGTTCTATTTCAAATTGCAAAAGGCAATAGTAGGCTGGCTATTGCACCCGCGCACTGAGCCAAGGAACAACTTCTCGGGTCCGCTCCTCTGCTTAGTGGGTGGGGTTTCAATAGCCAGTCTGCTATTGGCTATTTCAAATTAAAATAGCAAATTCCTGGGCAAAAAAGTCTAGCAGGGGCCACTCGGATTCGTTACAAGTCATAATCGACTTCTGACTAGGTACGGCACAGAGACCGCCTAGTGTGGAAACCCTGGGTCCCCACAGTCCTTCTTATTTTTCCTTATGCTTAACTGCAGGCGTCTATTTTTTTCAATAGGTCTATCTGTAGAATTTATATTTTCTTTGTCACTATTAACCTCGCTGACCCTATTTTCTCGGTCTATTTGCATTTATTTATGATTTTTTTTTTGTCTCCTTAGTGTTTCCTGAGTATGAAATCCTTCGGATCACGTTAGAGGTCCTGCATAGCATCGTACGTTAGCCACAGCAGTTCACAGCTAGTAAGTCTCAGTAGTTCCTAAACGGGGAACACACATTCTGAGCTAGATATGCCAGCATTCCTCCTCTTCTCTTTTCAACCAGACCCTCCAGCCATGAGTATCTTGTGTCTAATACTGAAGTCAAAAGAACCTCTGGCTACTCTGGCTCACACAGGGCTTGGGAACAAAGTGTCTGGTAGCTAAGTGGCGTTAAAAAATTGGATTTGAACTGCTTGGGATAGATTGAGTGCTTGATGTTTGGAATAGTTGTTGTCTCTGCTTCCTTCCTTCCTTTTTAGACCCTTTTTTAGTATTTAAAAACTATTTTTCCTTTTCTGTCAGTTTTTAAACTGTTCCCTTTTTTCCCCCCTCAGGTTTGCAGTGCTCTGGTTAGGGGGAGGGGTTAATTGAGCTCAGGGGTCTCTCATTGAGCAGGTGTATTAAAAACTAGTGCACCACTCATTTTGAGCTTGCTCACACAGGGCTTGGGAACAAAGTGCCTGGTAGCTAAGTGGCGTTAAACAATTGAAGTTTAACCAGGGCGGTTGTAACTTATTCCAGGGTGGTGGTATAAATTAAATTTACTTTAACAAACAAGTTATTGAACGTGCCACTTGTGAACCACTAACCCTTAGATAAATAAATTACAAATAAGTAGTCTCGATTTACATAAAAATAATATAAAAATAAATAAATAAGAAGGGTGAAATAAAATAATGCCTTCCATGAGTGGGTATGCAACCAGGTGCATGTCGTGCGCAATGTATGCGTTCCTTGAACATGAGTTCGAGGAGGAATACATTTGCGTGAGATGTGAGCAAGTTGCTTGTTTGGAAACCCAGATTCTGGATCTAAGCAAGAAACTGGCAACACTTAGGAGCATAACAGTCATGGAAAAGGGGGTGACTGCTCCATCGAGGAGGGGAGCCGGATGGAGGGTCAGGAGAGGCAGATCCTGGTGGTGGGAGACTCCATCATCAGGCGGACTGACAGGGTAATCTGTCATCGGAACCGTGAGCGTCGAACACTGTGCTGCCCACCCGTTAGATTAAGGGGGGATATGATTTTCATGTACAAGATGTTCAATGGTGACAGCAACATTGGCAACAAACTGTTTGAGATTAACTCCATTACAAAGACTAGAGGCCACCACCTAAAGTTGGTGGACAAAAAATTCCAGCACAATGGGCGAAGAGGGTTCTTTACAGTAAGAGCGGTTAAGGTCTGGAACTCACTGCCATCGGCAGTGATTTCAGCCAAGAGTGTAGATTTGTTCAAGAAACGTTTGGACAATTTCTTGAGGGACCGTAATATCCAGGGATACCAGTATCCCTAAGAATGAGATGATGCGTGGACCTATATGGGTTGGACTTGATGGACGTATGTCTTTATTCAACCCCAAATACTATGTAACTATGTACTCGGAGCCCAAGGCTGTTCATCGCACATGTAATTTTAGCACTCTGCTACCCTACTGGAGGACAAATTGCCAGCGACAAACTGTCCAACTTTGTCCCGGTTTCAGATACGACATATTATGTGCTTCTTGATGAGAGGAGCCCGATGTACAGACCCTCCCCCCCCCCGTGCGAAGGGCCACAGGGATCGACGATGTGTAGCAGCTGACCGATTAACACAAGGCCTTAATAATTCACAGGTATTAACTTCTTCTACATCCACTTTTGTCTGTTTCTAGAAACTTTCCTTTACTACTTGGATTACATGTAACGTTGGAAAAACTTTGAAATGTAATAAAGATACATTAAATAAATAAAAGAAACCCAGTCTCGGTCTCTGTACCCATTCTGGCTTCCAGGTGCGTCTTCGCAGTGGCTTAAGCCCTTCCCGAAAGAGCCTTAAGCTTGTTCGCAAAGGTGACTTAAGCCCTCAGTGAAGGAGGCCTTAAGCTCTTCTCTAAGGATGCCTTAAGCTGTTCCCGAAGCTGCGTTAAGACCCCCTGGCAGGAGGCCTTAAACAGTTTCCGAAGCTGCCTTAAGCTTAAGGACATATTCGGGAAGGGCCTAAGGCTTCTTGGGGAGGCCCTAAACTGTTCCCGAAGCTGCCTTATGTTGTTCTCTTACCTGGATCTTAAGCCCTTCCCACAGGGGGCCTTAAGCTGTTCCCGATGCTGCCTTAAGCTCTTCCCGAAGGCGGTCTTGAGCTGTTCCCGAAGATGCCTTAAGGCAGGGGTGCCCATAAGGTCGATTGCGATCTACCAGTCGATCGCGTAGCGATCACTGGTAGATCGCCATGTCCTCTCCTCCCGCCGCTTCTCTGGATCCCCGCTGCTCTCCCCAGCGGGGATCCGAGAAGAAGTGAAGGAACCGGCGGCGGGGGAGGAGGACAGAGCCGCTGTCACTAACTAATGCAGAGCAGTGAGGAGAGAGAGAGACGCTCGGCCAGGATCTGACAGCCGGCGCCTCTCTCTCCCCTCACTGCTCGTCCGTTCTGTCACAGCGGCTCCACCCCCCCGCGGCTTGTGGTATCCCACCGTTGCGTGTGCCCGGGAGAGCAGGGGGATCCAGAGAAGTTGCAGCCCCCCTGTGCGTGGACGAGCGGCAGAGGATCGGTACATGTCTAGTATGTACCAATCCTCTGTGTAGGACAAACACTGGAGCAATCGGCTAATCACTCCAGTGTTTGTAAATAACTGGGGACACATAGTACTATGTCAAGCAAAACAAAACCATGATGCCTTTCTGCTGTTTTACATACGGTAGAACTATGTGTCCCCAGTTATAAATGAATGAACAGGAGGTGATTTACATCACCTCCTGTTCATTCATAAGTTTCTCAATGGGGAGAAGCACTCTGTACAGAGGCTCCTCCCCATTCAGAAACAGCTTGATAGTAAAATATTTTCTTAATGAATGGGAAGCCTCTGTGCTTTCCATTCATTTAGAATAGAGGCTGCAGAAAAAAAGATTGAGGACTTTGTGTCCTCAATTTCTTTTTCTATTTTAAAAGGGAAATATCAGGGGGCTTTTTAGACCCCTAATATTTCCCCGAAGCCCCCCCAAGAGTAAAAAAAAAAATTAAATTACGAAAAAAAGAAAAGAAAATGAAAATAAAAAATAGTAAAAACATTTTTTTTTTAAATGTGTTTTTCTTAACCTCAGGTGCAAAAGGAGCTGGCTACGGCTATGCTCCCGTGGTGCTCGTGCGGCTGCCGGCTGAATGTGTCAGACGCTGCAGATGGAAAGGTGCAGGACACCCCATGTGCAACGTCGGCCACACGAGCACCACGGGAGGACAGGACGCCGGGACCTGTAATGTACTGGAATGCACTGGAATGTAAGCAGGCCGACTCCCTGCGTTCCGGTGCGGGAGGGGGTGTGGAACTGTATTGAAGTCAATGGCATCGCCCACAGTGCGATCGCCCGCACTCGGAAAGCAGGCACATTAGTGCCTGCATTCCGGTCCAGTGCGATCTGCAAAAATAGTGCTCGCAGCATTTTTGCGGATCGCACTGGACTGGAACACAGGCACTAATGCAGGCGATCGCACTGTGGGCGAGGGGCCTGCCTGCGCAGCCCACGCCCCCTCCCGCCCCTGAATGCAGGTGTTTTTTCGTTGGTAGATCTCAATGAGCTCGTCATTTGAAAAGTAGATCTCTAGATGAAAAATAGTGGGCGCCCCTGCCTTAAGGCCTCCTTCGGGAAGTGCTGAAGGCATCTTCGGGAGGCCATAAGCGTTTATCTAAGGAGGAATTAAGCTCTTCCAGAAAGCGGCCATTAAGCTCTTCTCTGAGGAGGCCTTAAGCTGTTCCCGAAGCTGCCTAAAGCTTAAGGCCTCCTTCGGGAAGGGCTTTATGTAGGTGTGTCCAAACTTCGGCCCTCCAGCGTTGGTGAAACTACAAATCCCATGATGTAGCTCTCTCTGGGAGTCATGCCTGTAGCTGTGAGAATCCCGCTAAGCCTCATGGGATTTGTAGTACCACCACCGCTGGAGGGCCTGAGTTTGGACACCCCTGGCTTAAGGCATCTTCCAGAGGCCTTTAAGCTCTTCCCAAAGGAGGCCATTAAGCTCTTCCCGAAGGAGGCCTTTAAGCTCTTCCCGAAGGAGGCCTTTAAGCTCTTCCCGAAGGAGGCCTTTAAGCTCTTCCCGAAGGAGGCCTTAAAGCTCTTCCTCGAAGGAGGCCTTTAACCCCTTCGTGACTGACGACGTACAGTGTACGTCGCCAGCATCGGGGCTGTTTAAACAGACTCCCGGCGACTTTTGCCGCCGGGACTCTGTTTAAACTTGTAGAGCCGACTGTCGGCTTTACAACAGAAGCGATCCTGGCGACTTACCTGTCGCCAGATCGCTTCTGCGTCCCGAAGAAGGGGCCCCCCCCCCCCCGCCGGACACCCCCGCCGTGCTTCCCGGGCTCCGTTGCCCCTCCTACGGGCCCGGGACCGGCGATCTTTGTGTCCGCGGGGAGCTGGGGAGGAGGTCGACGAACTTCCGTTCATCGATCCCCTCCCCGTTCTATGGGACCGGGAGCGATGCAGATTGCATCACTTCCGGTCCCTGGGCTGTCAGTTCTGGGCTCCTGCAGCCCAGCTATAAGCTATTGAAGTGCGATCTGCACTTCAATAGCTTATTTCCAGTGTAAAGGTGACACTGAGGGTCTTTTGGACCCCCAGCATCACCTTAAAGAGGACCTGTCACCACCATCTGCTATTACATGGGGGGGCTTGCAAGCCCCCCCATGTGATAGCAGTCAAAGTAAAAAAAAAAAAAAAAAAAACAGTTTTTAAAATTAAAATGAAATAAAATAAATCTAATAATAATAAAAAAAAATTTTTAAAAGTACCCCGCCCCCGCGAGCACGCGCGTCGCCACGTAAACACGCGTCGGGTGCGCCTACGAATGAAAACGACGAACGCGCTACACATGTTGGGTATCGCCGCGCACGCCGGAGTGAGAGCAATAATTCTAGGGCCAGTATTTTGGGGTATCTCTAAATTGATGACCTGTGGGGGCTTTTAAAGTGTCTTTTATTGATTTTTTGGGGTACTGCAGTTTTTCGCCGTTTCACGGTCGCACGCAATCTGTAAAATGGGCATGTTGGGTATCGTTTTACTCGTTGTAACCTCATATTTTATATTTCATTAAAAAAATGGGTAATTTGTTGTGTTTTGAGGCATTTAATTAAATTTGTCACTAAATTTTGGGGTTTAATAAGGAGTTGCGCTAATATTGCGCAACATAAAAATTTTCAACTACCACCATTTTATTCTATAGGGTCTTGGCATTCAGAAAATATATAATGTTGGGGGGTTTTATGTCATTTTCAGGCCTAAAATGTGGAATATAACATGGGTGCAAAAATGGAAAAAAGGGCCTCAGTCATGAAGGGGTTAAGCTCTTCCTTGAAGGAGGCCTTTAAGCTCTTCCTCGAAGGAGGCCTTTAAGCTCTTCCTCGAAGGAGGCCTTAAGTTCTCTACGGAGACCCATAAGCCGTTCCCGAAGGAGGCCTTAAGTTCTTCTCTACGGAGACCCATAAGCTGTTCCAGAAGCTGCCTTAAGCATAAGGCCTTCTTCGGGAGTACTTAAGCTCTTCTCTACAGAGCCCCTCCAGAAGGTAGCTGTAGCCCACATCTGGAGGAGGCCTCATTCCACTTTCCCAATGAGACTTAGGCCCTTCTTGACAGGGAGAGGATGGCGCTTGAGGAAGGTGGGTGGAGTTGATTGGTGGGGTTAAGCCAGGTGGGGGTTAAGCATAGAGGCGTGTTAAGTCAGGAGGGACGTTAACCATAAAGGGATGTTAAGTCGGGAGGGACGTTAACCGTAGAGGGGGGTTAAGTCGGTAGTGGCGTTAAGCATAGAGGGGTGTTAAGTCGAGAGGAGTGTTAACCATAGAATGGGGTTAAGTCGTAAATGGCGTTAAGCATAAAGGGTTGTTAAGTCGGTAGTGGCGTTAACCATAGAGGGGGGCTAAGTCGAGAGGAGTGTTAACCATAGAGGGGGGTTAAGTCGGGAGTGGCGTTAACCATAGAGGGGTTAAGTCTGGAGTGGCGTTAAGCATAAAGGGTTGTTAAGTCGGGAGTGGCGTTAACCCCCCCTCTATGGTTAAGTCGGGAGTGGCGTTAAGCATAGAGGGTTGTTAAGTCGGGAGGGGCGTTAAGCATAGAGTGGTGTCAAGTCGGGAGGGGCGTTAAGTATAGAGGGGGGATTAAGTCGGGAGTGGCGTTTAGCACAGAGTGGGGTTAAGTCGGGAGTGGTGTTAAGCTGGGAGAAATCAAGCCTTACAGGGTGAGAGAAAGGAGACATTAGGAGTGTAAGAGAGTTACATGTGTGACATTGGCATGTGTGAGTGCGAGCCAGATGAAAAATTAAAGCAGAACTCTGTGGTAAAAGCGTCATGAAACCTTGTGGCGAGGACATCCCTGCACCGCAAGGGTTTAAGCGACACTAAACTCAAGTCTTACAAATGCTTTCAAGACCCTTAACTATGAACAAACCCGTAGCTCCTTTGCAGATCAGTCAGCTGTAGATTCTCAAATCGTCAGAGTTGGTGCCGACGCCTTCCTTTTTGGAGGGTGACTATTTTTGTTCCCTGGGGTCCCTGAATGTTTTTTGCTCAGTAGCCACCTCTCAAAACTTGCTCCAAAAATGACTACAACCTCAATGATAAAATTAATAAATTAAACGTTAAATCCTAGTCAGTCACATGAGCCAGCTTGGAGCGGTGGCTACTTTACAAAATGCAGGCGGGCCATGGAGAACACACATTGTCTTAAGAAGGCAGAACGGCATCTGTGCCAATTCTTAGACTATTTGAGGAGCTACAGCTGATTTATAAGCAGACAACATGCATCAAGTCTGTTTACCGTTAAGTGGCTGGAAAGCAATAGGAAGGGTTAACTCCTGAGTTCAGCATCGCCCGAGCAGGCTCGGTTTATGACCATTTTCCCTGGAGTTTGCCTTGAAATCACATTTCTGCTTACACGGCTCAATCGTGATGGCCTTCTTCCGTTGCTCTCGGAGTGTAGGTCCAACGCTCTTCCGCAGCACTGGGTCCAGTCACTAATCCTCCACCTCTCCGGCAGGGGCTGTAATGTTCTTTGTCAGAAACAAGGACCTTAGCCTCAGGCCCATTGTAGACTACCGTGGGCTCAACAAGGTGACGCTAAAAAATCGATATCCACTACCTCTCATTCCGGAGCTAATAGGACGCCTACAAAACGCAAAGATCTTCACTAAACTAGATTTCCGCACACGTTATGGCCTATATGAGTACAATGTCATGATAGTGCCTTACTTTCCCCTTGTCCTGTGGTGTATGATGTGTATTGAGGCTCCGACTTCACTCGCTACTACATAGAGTGTTACTGAGAACCTCCCCACTGAGCCACATCCTACAACCTACCGCAACTGTATAGATCCTCAGCTGAGATCCATCACACATCCACACATAGTTGCTCGACTGTTACATCACGTGTATAGTCCTAAGGAAGGCGGGGAAGGAAGGAAGGAAAGGCAAGGGGGAAGGAAGGAAAGGCAAGGGGGAAGGAAGGAAGGAAAGGCAAGGGGGAAGGAAGGAAAGGCAAGGGGGAAGGAAGGAAGGAAAGGCAAGGGGGAGGAAGGAAAGAAAGGCAAGGGGGGAGGAAGGAAAGGCAAGGGGAAGGATGGAAAGAAAGGCAAGGAGAAGGAAGTAAGGAAACTAAAAGAAAGGTAAATTTAAATATGGCTTAAGGGAGGAGTCCCTACAAGAAAGAATCAAAGATTCACAGTAGACTGTGAAGCAGCAGCTTGTCCCTCCTTCTGTGTAGGAGCTGGCGCTTCCAAGGAGGCTGAACATCTCGGCATGGGTTCTCTTCACTGGTTTCTCTGACATCTGTGCCAAAAGATAGAGATGAACAAAAAAATAAAACCGCAAGTGAGACGTGACATATTCCAGCCAAAGAGTTTGAAAAGTTATTTTGTTTTAAAATAAGCGGGGTACATTTCTCTTAAAAACAAACCGTATCAACTCCTTCCAAGCACTCTTAGCGTAGTTTCCACAAGGAAAGTCCCGTCTCTTGTCTCATCCCTCACAATCACAGTAAAATTCATCAGAGGATCTAGTGACGGGTCGTCATGAGTAATACGATAAAATGAACAAAAGCCCCGCTTACATCAGGAAAGCCTGGACCTTTTTTTTGCTTGTCCACCACAATCAGAGAAGCGCTGGGACCGTCCTTTATCTTAGCGTCACGCTGTTCCTCGAAACTGTCGCCATCCCACCAGGAAGAGAGAATGAGAAAGTATTGAGCATGACCAAAGTAACAGACAGTGGAAGATTACATCCTTTCAAAAAAAAAAAAAAAGGGGAGGACATAAAAACAAAGGATTGGGCTTTTAGTAGGGCACACACAAAATACAAACAAACAGCCTTCAAAAAATGGATTCAAATAGTTCAATAATAATGCAGAGATTTCAGGACCAGACGCAGGAACAGCTCCTCCCAGTTTAATACAAGTTCCTTCTGCTTAACATTAATCGTGACTTCCGGTTCCGGCGCCCGATGGAGTAGCGGTGTGCGATCCCGCTCCGTCCCACACATTGACAAACACAGACTATACCTACAGTAATCCGACTCATCCACCGACACATACCTCCCGCCGGGATCACGGGTGATGGACAAGTTTGTATCCCGTTCACAACCGACGAGGAGAAGCCTATTACCGGCCGCGGACGCCCCGCTCGAAAAATCCAACATGGCGGATCGCAACGATCACAGTAATACCGAGCACCTCGTGGAGATGGGCGAGTCACTCCCCCCATGCCTCCCGAGGGAGATATAAACTACCACCGGTTAGCATCAGTGGTAGCTTCTCATTTAAAACCTGAGCTGGCCAGCATAATAGCAGAGTCTATTCAGCAGCATATGGGCAAACTGAGTTTGACACTGGAGACCCATGCTACACGCATAAACGCGGTGGAGCAGCGTGTGGGGGGATGTGGAGGATCACATGCATGAAACTCAGGCCTCACATGCAAATATCACTAAAAAGGTTGATTATCTCATGGACAAGGTGGATGACCTTGAGAATAGGCTGCGTCGAAACAACCTGCGCATTATTGGCTTGCCGGAATCCGTGCCCTCAGCGGGTCTAGGACATTTCTGTTCCCACATTATTCCCCAGGCGCTAGGCCTCAACGCAATGTGCGCAGTCGAGAGGGCACATAGAATGGGCCCACCCAGGGATCAGCAAAGACCACGGCCTGTCATAGTCCGATACCTGGATTTCGCTGACAGACGTAATATTCTTATCGCATACCGGGCTCAACACCACCTGATGTCCGGGGGCCACAAGCTTCTGCTGTTCGCAGACTACTCTGCAACCTTATCTAAACAAAGGAAGGCATTTCAAGACGTCTGCCAATCGCTTGTCGCTCAACACATCAAGTTCACATTGGCGTACCCGGCAATGCTGCGTATTTCTACTCCGGATGGCAAATCCAGGTCTTTCACATCCCCAGACGATGCACGCACCTATGCTAAAACGATGCAAGGCATGCCCACTCAGTCACCTTCTAAAAGCCCCGCACGCAAAAAGAAGGCCTGAAAACATATACAGCTCTTTGGCTAAAGTTTTATGGGCTACGCCCACTCTGTGTTCGTCGTATTCTTTTAAAAGTTATACTTGGGACGGAGCGTCCATTATGCGCCTGTGCTCACGACGATAGAGGGAATCCTGGAGTTCCAGGCTCTCATGCCCTATCTACCACTGATGAGCAACACCCTTCTTCGGGAAAAAAGGAGGTCACCGACTAGGATTACAGTTTTTGTTTTTTGCTACGGTTATGTTTAGTTCTTCTAACATCTGTGTTTTTTTGCCTGCCATGGCTGCTTTTTGTTTTGTTCTCTGCCCCCCTATCCTATTTTCCATCTACAGGGAGCATGGTCACGGGGTGCTCCTGCCCCTCTGCATTGCACACAAGCTGCTGACTCCTCACTTCCACAAGAAGGACTTCACTCACTCTGGTGCTTATGGTACTCTGAGATATCCATGAGCACTTCTCCTCATCTAAATATTGAACAGTTCACACAATTTGATCTAAATCATGATCTAAGATGGGATCCACCCTGAAGGTCATCATGTGGAACGTGAAGGGATTACGGTCCCCCAATAAACGTAACCAGGTACTCAGACACCTCAAGAAGCTTAAAGCTGATGTAGCACTTCTCCAAGAGACACATCTGCCGCAGGTGTGATTACCCTCCTCCGCAAATCATTGCCGTGTACCATGCTATCTCACGAATGTGACCCTCTGGAGGGAAGATTGTCCTGCGCTACATTGCAGGTCGGTTCAGCGCGTATGGAAATATGGAACATCTATGGTCCCAACACAGATAACAAACTTTTTTATAACTCTTTGCTTTCAAAACTCAATAGACCAACATCAGCTGCATACCGTGTATTGGGCGGAGATTTCAATGCCGTTCCCTCCCCCTTGGAAGACAGATCTGGGCTGCCACTTGCCAACACCTCTACACCTTCATCGGCTTCAGCATGTCGGGACAAACCGTTTGGATCTTTTTTTCACAGCAGTGGATTAGTGGATACTTGGAGAAACCTACATCCCTTAGAACAAGACTTTATGCATTTTTCCCACGCCCATGGCGTAATGTCTCGCATTGATCTCATCTTGACCTCACCCAACTTACTGATGAAACTGTGCTCTGTTGATATCGAAACTATGGTAATATCTGATCATTCCCCTGTATCTCTACATTTGCACAGACTTGATGTCCCTACCTCGCCCAGGACATGGCGTTTCCCCTCTTACCTCATTCATGAAGATACTTTCCAGCAAAATCTAAATATGTGGTGGATGAAATATGCCCAATGTAACACGCAGCATGTTCATGATCCTGTATTATATTGGGAAACTGCTAAGGCAGTGTTGCGCGGTAGGATCTTGGCTTACTCCTCTTCCCGCAAAAAATTAACTCTCAAAAAATACACAGAGGCCAGCAATGCAGCTAGAACAGCATATACAAATTACAAAACTCTCCCATCGGATGAGAATAGGGATTTATGGGTACGAGCAAAACAAAATTGTGATCAATGGCTAGCAAAGTATGAGGCCCAGATTCGATCTTATAGGGAGGTTGATTTATTTAAATTTGCAAACAAATCCAGCAGGCTGCTGGCTAACTTGGCTCGAGGTACGAGACCCCCGCCCCACATACTTCGTCTTGCTGATGACAAGGGCACGATTCACACAGACTCCTAAACGGTGTCTGATATCTTTTCCACATATTATCAGACGCTATATGGTACATCTCCCGCAGACCCTAATGGTGGAGATTCTTACCTAGACTCTGTGAATCTACCCTCCTTATCAGAATCGGATCTCCAGCACCTGAATGCGGAGATCACAATTCAAGAACTCCAGCAGGTAATAAAATTGTCACCTCGAGCAAAGGCCCCAGGCCCTGACGGGTTATCCTCGGAATTCTACAAGTTATCGATAGATTAAGTGACACGGACCTTACTTGATCTATTCAACCTTATACTCAAACAACAAAGATATCCCCCCACATTTAATGATGCCTATATTAGGTTGCTCCCCAAAAAAGATAAAGATCCCCTAAAGCCAGGATCCTACCGTCCTATTTCTCTGTTGAATCAGGATGCCAAATATTTGTCTAAGATTATTAGGGCGGATAGACTTGCCTTTATTCTTCCCTCCCTGATCTCGCTGGTTCAATCTGGGTTTGTGACCGGCAGATCAGCAGTGACTAATATCAGGAAAGCTATTGCTGCATTGGAATTCTCACGTTTATTGACTCCTTCTCCGCGTTCATGTGCCCTTTTGGCACTGGACGCAGAGAAGGCATTCGATAACGTATGATGGACATGGCTCATGAAGGTAATCGGTCGTATGGGATTTCAAGGGTCTTTCCTCAATTACTCTGCTACTCTTTACACATCCCCATATGCACGCATCTATACTTTCACATTTTTGTCCCCCCCTATCATGCTACGCAGAGGGACGCGTCAGGGGTGTCCGCTATTGCCTTTATTATTCAACATCGCGATAGAGCCGCTGGCTAGATCACTTTCATCCACTGAGGTGTTCTCTGGGATGCGTTTGGGACCCCATAATATTCAGACGCTATTAATTGCCTATTACATTCTGCTCCTTTTATCTGACCCTGAATCTCAAATTCCTAAAATTTTTGACCACATCCATTTATTTGGCTTGTTTTCCGGTCTGTCAATTAAGATAGACAAGAGTGAACTGTTATTTTTAACACCGCCCTCCCTGGACTACACGTTACCCACTCCAAATCCACTCTAAGTCCATAAAATACCTGGGAATCAATATACCTAGAACAGCCACTGAAATGTATAATCTGAATTTCACGCCAGTCATACGTAAAATAATCCAAGAGTTGGACTCTTGGTTGTCTATCCCGTTATCGATGCTGGGCAGATGTCATCTGCTTAGGATGATCAGTTTCCCACGCCTGCTATACCCTCTTCAAACTCTACCCCTCTTACTTAAGCACAAAGATGTCCAACTCCTCAACAAGACTTTTAACATTTGGAGAGGGAGGAAGCCAAGGATTGCCCTTAGCACACTCCAAAAACCTAAATCAAGTTTGGGAGCTAATGTTCCTGGCATACGGCGATACAACCTAGCTTGCTTGTTTCGCCATGTTCGAGATTGGACACATGATACAAAGTATTACTCAAACACTGAACTAGAACAGCAGCTGGTACACCCATGGTCGCTAGCTGGGATTCTGCATACCCCTATTCCTAAATTACCGCAATTCATTAAAAAAAATGTCCTTATCAGGGATACAGTCATAACCTGGCGAGAAATTAGGAAGTTATGCCGTCTCCCAGGCATGATGACTCCCCTCATGCCCCTCACTTCCTCTCCCATATTCTCCGTAGGACAATCCTCTAGCACCTTGCATACCTGGCACAAGCGAGGTATTAAAACGATACAAGACCTCTTAGACATTCGAGGCTGCTGTAGGTCGCTGCCTGACCTTATAGCAACATATCGCATTTCCCCCACTCACTTCCTCCAATACGGCCAGATATGTAATTTTATTAGATCTCATTTACATTACCTAATACAACCAGATGTTAGCTCCCTCTTCTCTCAGCTATTGGCACACCCAGAACAGAGGCTCTCACTTTCCCCTATGTACTTGGTAATACATCACTCGTTTTCCGAAACTTCTCATGCCATACCATCATATGCCCACAAATGGGCTAGTCTATTACATCTGTCACCAGAGGAAACGTACGATCTATTGCTCCAGAGTTGGAGTAGTGTGCGTAGGGGTGTTCCCAGTGAGACGTGGAGAGAAGTTCAGTTTAAAGTGATACACAGGGCGTATTGCGCATTTAATTTCCACTAGGGATGCACCGATACAAGCATCGGTATCGGCGGCGATACCGAGTATTTGCATGAGTACTCATACTCGTGCAAATGCTCTGATATCTAAAACGAGTACCTGTGTCCGCCATCTTCGACCGCCGAACACAGGACCGCGTCTGCATTCATGCGAGATGGCCGCGAACTCCTTCTCCACGGGCGAAAGGCCGAAAGCAGTCTCCGCCTTCAATTCCTCAATCGTCACTCCTGATTGGTGGGGAAGCCTGTCAATCATCCAAATTGGCCAATCAGCGTAAGAAGAGGCCAGCATGGACAGATGACTAGGCTGTGACACGAGTGGATGCAGCAGACGGAGAAGACAGAGAAGAAGGTTAGCAGCACTGCTGGGGCTGGGCACAGGATGGCATAAAAAGTTATATTTGCCTGCTGTAATGCAATTAGGTTTATAAATTTAAAAAAAATGCACTACTGCTTGCTATTCTATCTAACTAAGCCTTGTATCCCCATAGTGGGGAAAATGGATGAGGCAGAGCACATGTCCAGACCAGAACACTGTAGTGCATAATGCATATAGTGTGGAACAGTTATATTTATTTCTGCATACCTGGCTGTATATTATACATTTTTAATGTACAATATACAGCCAGGTATGCAGAATTAGATATAACTGTGCCACACTACAGGTGTGAGCTGGGCACAGGATGGCAAAAAAAGTTATATATGCCTGCTGTAATGCTATTAGCTCTATGTATGAAAAAAAATTCACTACTGCTATTGCTATTCTTCTAACTAAACCTTGTATCCCCATAGTGGGGAAAATGGATGAGGCTGAGCACATGTCAAGGCCCGAACACTGTAGTGCATAATGCATACAGTGTGGAACAGTTATATTTATTTCTGCATACCTGGCTGTATATTATAAATTGTTTAATGTATAATATACAGCCAGGTATGCAGAATTAGATATAGCTGTGCCCCACAACAGTGTTCTGGAGTCTGGACATGTGCTTGTCTATCATTTCATTATCACTGATAACACTAAACTGATGAGCAATAAAAGCTTTTAAAGCGTCGCCTATGGCCAATTTTGCATGCACGGACATTATTAAGGCTTGACATGTTTGGTGTCTGTTTACCGATTTGACCTCATCTTTTATATGTTACCAAAAAATTGGATAATAAATGTTTTATTACATAACATAGGGAAAACTGTTTTTTCTTTCAAATTTTTCTGTGTTTTTTCGTTAAACAGTAAAAAAATTAAATACCCAGTGGTGATGATACCACCAAAAGAAAGCTCTATCTGTCCCCAAGAAATTGTATGATAATCATTTCAGTACAGCGTTGTATGACAGAATAAATGTCATTCAAAGTACCGCAGTGCTGAATACTGAAAAATAGCCGGGACAGGAAGGGGGTTTAACACCCCAGTCAAATAGTTACATAAAAAGTAGATAGTACTTTCCGCTAGTTCTAATAATCATAATTTTCTATTTTCTTTTTTTTCTAACCAAGGTGAAGTGCATTATATATTGGAGCCTTTCAGAGCATAATGTCAGTGGTGTGGAACTATTTTAAAATTAACGAGAACAATGTACGCATGGTCAGGCAAAATACATTTCAAACAGGACAAATATATTTCAAACAAGACAAGTACATTTCAGGTGCATGTCCACTTTTATAAGCAGGCACATTTCTCTGCCTCTCAACATACTAAAACTTTGCTTTACTCATGTGTCTGCACCTTATAAACCAAAATCATACCAGGTGGAATACTCCACATTTAAGAAAAAAGAGAAGGAGATAGAAGGGGGAAGAAGAAAATAGAGGGGGAGGAAGGGGAGGGGGGGAGGGGTGTGTGTGGTAAGATTCTTCGGGGTAGGGGGGGAGAATATCCATGCAAAGACCCATTCAGTCCTCACGTTATTGCCCCCTTGCAACCGCCTTGGCATCAAGGATTTCCTATACTTTACGGGCGATGTATCTGACATGTGTAGTAAGCATACCCAAGGGTCGGTAGGTGGGGGGGTTGTCCCGTTATGGATGCAATAAGAGTAGTAACTTGCGACCAAAAAGGTTTCACTTTAGGACAGGACCACCATATATGTCCGTGTGTGCCTACGAGTCCACATCCCCTCCAACATTCTGGAGGATGTACTGGATACATCGCGTGGAGGCGATCCGATGTATAGTACCACCTCTCCAGTAGTTTCAATGAGGCATCTAGCACATATGTACTAATGGAGGATGAGGAATTAATGGTAAGCAATCGTAATAATCCACTCAGACATTACGGAAATAAGGAAAGTAATTACTATTTTTTGCAAACCGCAATTTCTCTGAAATGACTGCTTAGGATATTTGGATTTTAGCCTATTAACCCCGCAGTTCCAGTTTTGAGAAGAACTGGAGCGCACTGGGCTGCACTTTACTTTTTATTTTCATTTTTTATAACGTATCACTTGTTGTTTAACTATTTACTGGATTTTATATATAGGTGCTTTTATTGATTGTTTATTCACATATTATTGCTTCATGACTATGCTTATACGGATGCTTTCAATATAAGTGATTTGTTTAGCCAGCTAAAGCTCACCACACACATACAATACACTCAAGTACCACCGGGTTGTGTTTTGCAGCTTCAACCACTAATTCACTATCACTAGTGGAGACATCTACTTTATATTTCTAAAAATTTTTTTTTTTATTTTGTTATCTGAAGGTGACCTCCCCCTTTGGTTTTGAGAGATCACTTTCACACCTATTCACAACTAGACAGAGCGCAACTTATCTGCCACACAAGGGTAAGCAATATTTTTTTCTGAGATCCTGTCAGGGTGGTGCCCAGGTCTGCCTCCCAGTGTGATAAATATGGCGGGGCTTGAGTTGCCCGAGATGAAAGCAAGATATTTTACATTTGCGACAGGCCATGTGGAGGAGAGTCGGATCGTATCAATAGATTCTCCAACGGATGTAGGTTTTTAAGAGATCTAAGCGGTTTAGGGAGAGAGGAGACAAAATGGCATAGCTGGCAGTATCGCCATTCGTCAAGAGATCGAGTGCCAAACTTATTTTGTATTTGTAGCAGTGTTATAAGGCCAGACTCTTGCGTAGCCTCATGCAACCTAAAAAGCTTAGTATCAGTCCAGTGGCGAAAGCCAGTGTCTATGCGACCTGGGGGGAAAAATAAGTGACCCAGCAGTGGCATTAAAGGGGAATTGTAAGGACCTACTAGCTGGGAGTAAATTTTAGTCCAGATAGTTAGAGTGGACTTAGTTAAGGGGGAGGTGGAGTTCTGGAGCTCTCTATACTCCGGTGGTATCCAACATATCGTCGATAGAGGTTGGCCAACCAAGGAGATTTCCAAGTCAACCCACCGTTTACTCCCCTTCTGAAATGTCCAGTCCAGAACTCTGTTAAGGGCAGCAGCATAGTAATACAAGGTGAAATCTGGGAGAGCTAAGCCTCCCCCTGCTTAGTCCTAGTGAGAGTCTGACGGGAGATCCTGGCTTTGGAGCGGTTCCATATGTATTTGTCTACCCACTCTGCGTAAGGTCTTAAAGTAACCTTCTGGTAAGGAGATTGGCAATGTTTGTAGCAGATATAACACCCTCGGGAGTATATTCATTTTAATGGCGTTGATCCTGCCTATCAAAGTAAGGTAAAGACGATCGTTGTTCCATCTAAAGAGGTCCGTCTTTATACTGTTCAGTAAAGGAATATAATTACATTGCATCAAGTCTGAAAATTTAGGAGTCAGGAATATTCCTAGGTATTTCAGCTTACGGGTTTTCCACACAAACGGCAGAGAGTCTCGTATATGCTGACATTCCGTAGCGGAGGTTGTGAGGTTTAATATTTCAGATTTATGTAAATTTATTTTAAAATTCGAAACTAAACCATACTGTGTAAATTCCTTAAGGAGGTTAGGGAATGTGATTCTAGGCTGTCTCACTAAGAAAAGAATGTCATCGGCATAGGCCGCTATTTTGTGTTCATAACCCTGTACTTCAACACCTCTGATGTTTATATTGTTCTTAATAGAAATAAGCAAAGGTTCCAAGGTAAGTGCGAATAAAAGAGATGATAAAGGGCATCCCTGGCGGGTGCCATTGTGAAGTTCAAAGGCACAGGATAAATTACCATTGACCTTAATTTGTGCCGTGGGTTTGTGATAAAGGGTTTTAATGAAGTGTAACATTCTGGGGCCAAGTCCAATGTGCTCAAGCGTCGCTATTAAGAATTCCCAATCAACTCTGTCAAACGCCTTTTCTGCGTCTGTAGACAGGATCATGGTCGGGAGGGTTGATGTGGAAGCGTGATTGATCAGTGTCAGTGCTCACTGCGTATTGTCCCTGGCCTCTCTTCCCAGAATAAATCCAGTCTGATCGGCTGAAATAAGATGGGGTAGTAGTGGCGCCAAGCGATTGGCTAATATTTTAGCGTATAATTTAATATCAGTGTTTAATAAAGAAATAGGCCTATAAGTACTGCACACGGCCGGGTCCCTTCCGGGTTTAGGGAAGACTTAGATATAGGCGTGTAAAGTAGCTGGTTCTGGTGGTTTACCTGTGGAAAAAGTGTTTAAATATGTGCATAGTTGTGGTATTAACAAGGATTGAAAACTTTTATAGTATTTTAGTGGGAACCCATCTGGGCCACGGCTTTTTCCGGTTGGAGAAGTGGCTATGGCCCTATTGAGTTCCAGTTCGGATATTGGGGCTTCTAGCGACTGCAAGGTTGTCTGATCGATTTGGGGGAAAGAGAGGTTGGTCAGGTAAGAGTGGATCAGGTCTTTATGTCGTTTATTAAACTGTTCCGAGGAGTCGGATCGAACATTATACAGTTTGGCATAGAATTCCCTAAACGTTTGGGCTATCTCCTTTGTGGAGAATGTAATGTTGTCCTTCGCATTCTTTATTTTAGGGATGAAGCCAGTATTTTGGCGGGCCCGTAGAAGGTGGGCCAATCGTCTACCCGGCTTACTTCCACATTCATAAGATTGTTGGGAAAGGTACTTCAAAGATCTAATGTGCTTAGTTTGTAAGACCATATGTAACTCCTCCCGAGCTTTAGAAAGCTCCGGGAGGAGAGCATCTGCCAACGACTGTTTATGTGCTTGTTCTAGGGTAGTTATCTTCTGTGTCAGCTTATTAATTTTATGAATACGTTCCTTTTTTTTGCGTGAGCCATGAGCTATAAATTTCCCCCGTATTGTTGCCTTATGGGCTTCCCAGAGAGTTCCAGGAGAGACGTCATCCGTCTCATTCTCACGAAAGTAAAGTGTGAGGTCGTCTAATATAGCTGACTCAACTAGAGGGTCCGCTAATAGCTTCTAATTAAGTCTCCACATATATGGGGGTCTAAGCTCTCCTGGTCTCTCCAGTCGGGCCGATATAGGGGCATGATCTGACATCGTAGCCGTGTGAATTTTAGTGTCAATAAGGAGATCTAAGTGTCTGTGTTCCATAAAAGTATAATCTATACGAGAGTACATGTTATGGACCGATGAAAATACCATGTAATCTTTTTCATGTGGGTGTAGTATTCGCCAAGTGTCCATGAGCTGGAGTTTGTGAAGGTGTGACTTAAAGTTAGTCATTTGTCTATGTGCAATATGTGAGCGACCTGATGAAGAGTCTAAAGACGAGTCCATATGGACATTCAAGTCCCCTGCAAATATCGTTATACCCGCTTGGAATTCCATGAGGGAGTTCAAAGCATGGTTTAGAAATGATGTCTGAGATTGATTTGGGCCATAGATATTCGCCAGGGTGTATATCTGCTGCCCTATATTCCCTCGTAAGAATAAGGATCTCCCGGCAGAGTCTGTTTTCATTTCAAGAAGACTGAATGGGAGACGTCTGTGCAGCCCGATGGCCACGCCATTACGCTTACTAGATGGAGAGGTACCGTAGTACCACGTAGGGTATTGGCGAGAGTATAGTTTAACATGGGAAGTGTGTGCAATGTGTGTTTCTTGGAGAAATATTATATCCCCCTCTAATGCTACTAATTCCCTATATAAGGCGTGTCGCTTAAAAGGTGTATTAAGACCCTGAACATTATAACTAATTATTCTAATATCCGGCATCAGGCTGCGCATCTACTCGTCTCCCCATAGTCTCCTTCAAGATTCTCCACACAAAAAAGTAGACAAAGAGGGTAAGGAAAGGACAGGATAGCCAACATGAAAAGCGGGTAGGAAATGGGAAGGGAAGAAAAAAAAACACAAACGTTAAGATAAAAAAAAGGATCGAGGAAGAAGTCCCCAGTCCTGTTCCTCAGTGTCAAAAGACAGAGACACTGAGGCTTTACATTACCAAAACAGGTTCTCTTAGAACCATGTGCACCTTTTGCGGGGTACATGACCTGGCCAATAGAGGCACTGCCGGTCAGGCCCAGCCCTAGACCATCAGGGAAGTCGAAGCCCTTATTCAATTCCACTGTTGCCCAGGTCGGCACGCACCCGCAATATTCATATTGTTAGCATTGCATTGACATTAACACTACTTATTTATAAGCAAGTATGTTCACCAACGTCTCAGTGATAGTACATCCTAATTTCGGCCAGTTGAAAAAGACCATTGTGACTCAGAGAAAAAAAAAAAGTGAGAAAAAACAACATACAAAGTCCTAGGCCATATTCAGCAGATTTTAACAATTAAGCTTAACTTTAACGAATAGGCCATGTTTTAAGTAAAGTTAGTAAGTAAGGCATACATTGTTCTTTCAAACATTATGTCGAGTGGACGAAGAAATAGTCTCCACTGACTGGGTAGTAGCCACTGACCTCCATTGTTGATCCAGCAGTGATGGAAGGGAAGGCAAAGAGTCACCCCATCCCAGTAGTTTCGGTTTAGCGATACCCAGGGATTCACAAAATGCATCCAGATCTTCAGGGAAGCGAAGGACTGACGTCTTGCCTTCTAGAAATTAAACAGGCCGGAAAACCCCATCTATACTGGATGTTATTGGAGCGGAGAAGCTCCAGCAGCGGACGCAGAGCCCTGCGTCTAAAGAGAGTCTCCCTGGCTAAGTCAGGGAAGACTTGTAGGTGGGCGCCTTCAAAGTCCGTAAGCGGGTTCTCTCGGAGCTTCATCAAAATGGCATCCTTGTCTGTGTGGTAGTGCAGTCGGCATATCACGTCTCTGGATGTTTCATTCTGTAGGCCCCGTGGACGGATTGTTCTGTGCACCCTGTCAAACATAAGGGGAGTATCGGGGGCCCTGCCCAGCATAGAGTTAAAGATACCCCACAGTGTAACTGCCAGGTCACGGTCAGCAAACGCCTCGGAAAGACCCCTTACCCGCAAGTTGTTACGACGCCCCCGGTTTTCCTGATCCTCGAGGCGATATGAGAGGTCCCTTTGCATCTTAGCCGCGAGCTGGAGGTGAGACTGCAGGGCCGTTATGACAGTGGCGTCGACTCTCCGTCTCATCCACTCTGTGAAGGAGGTGTGTGACCTTACTTCTAAGCGACAGGATATCGGCTTTCAGCGAATTCTCGAGGGTGCTAAGCATCTCTGCCAGATCTTGCTTCGTAGCAAGGGTACGCACTAGGTCGACCATCGAGGTGCTATACCGGGGCTCCCGCTCGTCTCCGGTCCCGGGCTGAAGGTAAGATGTCTCGGGGTCCGTTCATCGAGGAGACGAGTGCGTTGAGCGTGTATCTTGTGAGCCGGTCTTAGCCGCGTTGCGCGGGGTGGATGCGCCCGACTGCTCTGCTAAGTATTTTTTGATGGTAGTGGAGGGGGTTTTAGAGGCTCCCGAGCACGTAGTTTTCTTATTCATGATTTCGGTATGGGTTTTGGAGATTTGTCTGAGTCCAGGATGTCTAATTTGCAGGTAGCATGTTCGGAGCTCACGCTAGGCTCAACTGAGCGCCGCCACGTCCAAGCAAATTCATTATAGTTAATAACATAATCTTTCATTTTCCCATAATGAAATAGGCTAAAAAATGTTAGGGAGTGGTTATATTATTATTTTTAACTGTAATTGTTTTTATTTAAAAGTGCTGTGATTTGTCTATTTTTCTTAATACACAGGAAGAACTGTATGCTTAATTATATATCATTCATCAATGTTGTTTTGCTTTGTTCTTTCTAGGTATAAGGAGCGATTCTTTTCTAATGCAGAGAATGCCAGGCATATGAAAGACATGTTAATGCTGGAACTGCAGAAAAACTCTCGGGAAACCTCAACATCTGAGATGCATGGGGAACCATCTGCCAAAAGACCTCGCAGTGACAAGCCAAGTACAAGTCTGGACGGTGTCTTTGCACAAATTGCTGGTGAATTTCAATCAACTTCTGGAACCAGTGCTCCAACAGCTGCCGACATACAGCTGGACACATACCTTGGAGAGATCACTGTGCCTCATTCAGATAAACCCCTCCAGTACTGGGCAGGTAACAAAGTGAGATGTTCGGCTCTGGCTCAAGTGGCGCAAATATATCTTTCAGCGCCATGCAGTAGCGTGGAAAGTGAACGATTGTTCAGCTCTGCATCACATGTGCTTACTGATAGCAGGAACAGACTTCTAGCTGACCATGCAGAGATGCTTCTGTTCCTTAAAAAAAACTTGCCACTGGCTTTAGAAAAATTATAAAAGTTATTAATTCCTCCTATAATTAATTATAGGACTAGATTACACTTGATTGATAAGCTTTACAAATGCTCTCTTCACATTTCTCACTCCATAGACTTTAATGGGGTTGGAAATGTAAGGAGAGCATCGGTAAAGCTTAACAAAGAACTGTAATCCAACCCATACTGTTGCTCCCTATGAGTACACAGTGAGTGCACTGTTATACAGTGCTGTTATATATTGCTGTATTGCACCTTTGTTATTATTAATGACATGTTATTGTTTGTGTAATATTTAATTAACAAACATGTTATGTTTTTTAATTAAATTTCGTTGAGTACAACTTTGTGACAATTTAAGCAAAGTAAACTTATTTTTTGACAGTCATGTTGTCTTTTGAGTTACAGTTCTTCATAATAATAAGAAACTGACCTAAAATCATTATTGTGTATTGCTTTTGAAAAAATTTGATCTTCCCCTCTAAGAAAAAGTATCGGTAATTGGTATCGGCGAGTACTTAAAAAAAAAGTATCGGTACTCATACTCGGACCTAAAAAAGTGGTATCGGTGCATGCCTAATTTCAACCCATCGTCCCACTCTCCAGAGTGGTTGACACACTGCCCAAAATGCAGTTTGCATTACCCAGATATAACTCACCTTCTATGGCAATGCCCTATTATCCAAAAATTTTGGAAAAGTATTTTTAGATATATGTCATCTCTGTCGAGTATTCCCAGAACATTTTCCCCAACCTTCTGCCTATTTCATGTGGCTGATAGTCGCTCAGCCCCTTCACACTCTCCACTGTCTCAATGGGAACACAATGTAGAGCTAATTTACACAACATCACCTTGCAATTCATGCAGGGCTTTGCACAACACACCTGCTGGGTGCGTACACACTACAAAGGTGTCTAGATTCCACCAATAGATCATGCTGGGAGGGAACACACTAGAGAGGTGTATACTTGTTCGTGGCGTGTTTATAAGGTTAGTAAATCAACTCCATTGAGTGTCGAATCAAATACTGCACAGAGGGCCCAAATACCGATATCCCTACCCCTGGGGTCTGGCTATCATGATACTGATTGATGTCTTATGGTACGCTACACCTGATATAAGCCGGGGTGTGAAGAGACACAGGGGGTCTTGCAAATCGTGCAACAAAGGTTGCTGAAGCTGGTATACTGTTCAATGTTCAAGGTTGTGCCCCTGGCATGGCGGCAGCCTATGTGCTCACTCTGCCAAGCTCTTAAGGAAAAAAGTGAAGTCACGCATGTTTATTTCCATGTTATGTTTTATTTTTTGATTTTGTTTTTCACTTTTATTACACTTTGCTCATAGTTATCTATGCTTTAATAGTTTAACTCATTGGGGGTGATTTACTAACCTAAACACACGCACGCACTAGGTGCGTGTGATTTTTACACAGCAAAACGTATTTATCAACCAAAAAGTCTCTAAAAGCATATTTCCACTAATGCCATATATGGAAAAATCATGCACATGATGCATATATAATGCTGCTTCACAGTTTAGACAAAAATGGTTAGCTCATGCATTTACATTCCTGCATTCATCAACGCAAGCAACACAATGTAGAGCTAATTTACACAACATCACCTTGCAATTCATGCAGGGCTTTGCACAACACACCTGCTGGGTGCGTACACACTACAAAGGTGTCTAGATTCCACCAATAGATCATGCTGGGAGGGAACACACTAGAGAGGTGTATACTTGTTTGTGGCGTGTTTATAAGGTTAGTAAATCAACTCCATTGAGTGTCGAATCACACTGGAACTACTGTTTTATGTGATCATTAAACATCGACACGAATGTTATTCAATTTTGGCAGTTACGACAACATGTTTCCAGCTTGCCGTACACGTATTCCATATGAACAAAAACCAGTGTAAATGAAAGACATGTTTGATTTTGATTATTGAGAAAGTACGGAAGTACACAATTGTTAGAAATCTGCTGTCATTTTGGTAAACTGCATGTTTTATACAAAACAATAAAGATATACTTGCTTAAAAAAACAAACATTAATCGCTAGAGTTAGCTACATAGAAACGGTTTACCACGCTTGCTGACAAGGTGCCAATGTAAAAAGTGGTGACGACGACATGTATAGAAACCTACCTACGACCCCAAACCTTGTCGGTCTGTGCTAAAAATGGCTGTGGAGGAAAGAGTTACACAAATCCCACATAAAGACCACTGCTGAAACAAGAAAGAGATTTTTTTTGTATGCAGTTTACTCTGAGGAACAAATGAAGGGTTAACAGTGACATACAGACTTCCGGGTTCCGACGCCTGATGTAGCGGATGCAGAGTGCAGAGCTCCCGCACGGCCAGGGCAAAACCGCATATAAATCCTGAAAAAAGCAGCATTTTCTAGCCCATAATCACCGCAGACGCTCGCCTGATCCACGGAAACATGGATAAGTTCCTGGCGAAGCGGCGCAACGGACCTCGCGGCAAAGGTACCCCGGTACGCAGCAGAAGGCCGCAGAGCCAGACCAAGATGGTCGCAACCCCCGACCCACGAGACATCAGTGCCTCATCAGATGACGAGCTGCCAGCAATGTCGGACCACAGCCTGATTGCCGCTGAAGTAGCCAAACTGCTGCGGCCAACCATCCAGGACGCCATGAGTAAGGCAGTCTCCAAGGGCATACAGTCCTTACGTCAAGACCTCTTGCATCAGGCCCAGAGAATAACAGAGGCTGAATCACGCATAGTGTCCCTGGAGGAGGGAGCTGACTCGTCGGCCTCTCAGCTAAATACTAATACTAAACAAGTACAATTTCTCCTGGATCTGGTTGAGGACCTAGAGAACCGCTCACGTCACAACAACGTGCGGATCGTGGGCCTTCCCGAATCTTACCGCCCATCCACGCTGCCGAGCATCTGCGCCATAAACATCCCGGATCTCCTGGGTCTAGGCCCGGGGTGCAAGGTGGAACGTGCACATCGACTGGGTCCTCCCATTTCGGACAGAAAAGGCCCACGCCCGGTCATAGCACGGTTCCTGGATTATACAGACCGCATGGCAATCCTACAGGCTTTTCACGCCAAGAGGGAGCTATGCCTAGATGGCCATCGACTTCTGATCTTTGCAGACTACTCGGTGGAGGTCACTAAGAAGCGCAAGGCGTTTGCTAAAGTCTGCTCACTCCTATTTCAGAAAAAAACTAGGTTCACCCTAGCCTATCCTGCAACACTTCGTTTTCAAGCGGAAGATGGATCCACTCTGGCTTACCAGGACCCGGAGGAGGCCTTCAAATTTGTGGAACGGATGCGACCATTGGCGGGCCCCGGGATGACCGGCCGGTCTCCCCTACCCCAACGACCCACCACCCCAGCCAGAAAGGCCCCGGTGCGTCTGCACATGACCCCCACGGATTCGCCCTAACATCGGGTGGTGTCGCCCACGTGCTCATTGAAAGGTTGGTCGCATTTTGAGTTTTCCTTTCCCTTTTTCTCGCTTATGGGGATGTCGTGAGAGGGACTGCCTGACGTGCCAACAGTGAGTATATCCATGCTACGTATAACCTAAGCCTCTACACTCTCCCGGGCCGCTTTATCAGGAAACAACGATATAATACGGAGGTCACATACAACACCTAGACCTTATTTTCCAGAGTCCCATGTTTACGGGAACGAAGCCCTTCATACCTCGCCAAATACTGCACAGAGGGCCCAAATACCGATATCCCTACCCCTGGGGTCTGGCTATCATGATACTGATTGATGTCTTATGGTACGCTACACCTGATATAAGCCGGGGTGTGAAGAGACACAGGGGGTCTTGCAAATCGTGCAACAAAGGTTGCTGAAGCTGGTATACTGTTCAATGTTCAAGGTTGTGCCCCTGGCATGGCGGCAGCCTATGTGCTCACTCTGCCAAGCTCTTAAGGAAAAAAGTGAAGTCACGCATGTTTATTTCCATGTTATGTTTTATTTTTTGATTTTGTTTTTCACTTTTATTACACTTTGCTCATAGTTATGGGCATGTTGATCATATAATAATGTTCGGCTCCAAACTAGTTGGGGCCCAGGTTGTCACACGACCAATGTCAGGAAATGCACACCAGTCTCTATACTTGTCTGTACAACACTTTACCCATAATATGTTGCTTTTTCCCTTAACATGTAGAGCCCTCTCTTTGTTAAGTGATAAGATAGATATTGCCCTGTATATTTACATATTGATCATAATGCATATTTTTAATACAACCATTTCAATGCCCTCATGTCTCACGGCTTGTGAGTGATCTCCTGGAATGCGAATGGTCTACGCTCCCCAGCCAAGCGCATGATGGTTCTCCGGTACCTTAAAAAACTATATTCAGACATAGTCCTTCTGCAGGAGACTCACCTTCCTCAGGAAGATGTCCACCGCCTACGCAAATTATGGGTGGGTGAGGTGGTGAGCTCCCCTGCAGTGGGAAGGAGGGCGGGGGTGGCCATTCTATTCCACAAATCTCTTGACTACAACCTAGTGCGGACGGACAGTGACTCTGAGGGGCGTAGGTTACTTGTTAAAATCCACATTCACAACAAGCGTCTATCTCTATACAATGTGTATTTTCCTAATACCCCTACGGCTGCATATTTCCAGGAGATCACTACTTGGCTCCTTCAGGACGACAATCCTCACAAGCTCATAGGGGGGGGATTTCAATTCTGTTATGGTCTTAGGTGAGGACAGATCGGGGGGACAAGGAAAGTATCCGACTCAACCCCTTTTGTGCCAACACCTCTGTCCTAGTTGGCGGAGGTGGCGGACCTTGTGGATGTTTGGAGGATAAGCAACCCCCTAGAGAGGGAGTACTCCCACTTTTCCGGTGTACACAAAACTTTCGCCAGGTTAGACTTTTTTCTAGCATCCGCTGCAGTGGACGCACTGATAGATGAAACATGGCTAATGCCTATAGACATATCAGACCATGCCCCGATTATAATACAAATGCGTCCCTCCATGCCGAGGGGTGACGCGTTTCTATGGCATTTTCCCTCCCATCTCTACAATGATGCCTCCTTTAGGCATATGTTGGAGGAGGCATGGCCAGAGTATCAGCTGTGTAACAAAGACCACACTGACAACCCAAATCTTTTCTGGGAGATGGCAAAGGTTGTTCTCCGGGGCAAGATTATGTCATATGTTGGCGCCAGGAAGAAAAAGGTTAAAACCCAGTTCCTTGATGCCAGCCTCGCCCTATGCCGCGCCCAGCTGATATACTCGTCATGCCACTCCTCAGAGAACAGAGACCTCTGGTGCAAAGCCAAGAAAAACTTTGAATGGTGGTCGGCTCAACAGCAAGCTTTCTACCAATCTCACTCAATACTGCATTTCCATAAATTCTGGAACAAGCCAGGAAAACTAATGGCGAACTTGACGAAACCGAGATTTCTCAAGTCTCGCATACCCTCCCTGAAATCGGAGTCGGGAGCACTTTCCACTGATCCTAAGCATATTAACGCCATTCTCGAACGATTCTATGCCAAACTGTACTCCGCTTCCCAGACAGACATGGGTTTGGGTGATGCTTTTCTGAAATCTCTGCCTCTCCCGAAAATAAAGGAAGTCGATCTCTCAAGTCTAAACGAGGATATATCCTTGGAGGAATTGTTGGGTGTCCTTAACTCTTCTGCTAATGGTAAATCCCCAGGCGGCTACACAAATGAATTCTATAAGATACTGAAGGACCAGATAGCGCCCACTCTGCAGGAAGTTTTCAACTCAATCTGGCGGGGAGGGACTTTTTTAAAAATGGGACAGGAGGCATACATTAAAGTAATCCCTAAGAAGGACAGAGACCCCACTCTCCCGGAATCCTATCGCCCCATTTCCCTCATTAACACGGATGCTAAGATATTGTCTAAGATTATAGCGGACAGACTTGCCAAGATCTTGCCACAGCTGATATCCTCTGCCCAGGTTGGCTTTATAAAAGGACGATCCGTGGTGGCCAACGTTCGCAAAGTATTAGCAACCTTAGAATATGCCAAGAACCATCCAACATCCCCTCTAGCCTTGATATCAATTGATGCCGAGAAAGCCTTCGATAGTATCCAAGTCACATGGCTCCATAAAGTTCTGGAGAGGATGGGGTTCTCTGGACACTTTGAGTCACTATATGTCTCCCCAAGCGCCGCATACTCACCCCTGGCTTTATCTCTCCGAGCTTTCCACTGAGTAAGGGCACTAGACAGGGATGTCCCTTGTCCCCCTTATTGTTTAACTTATCTATGTACCACTGTCAATTTACTTTTAACAGAGGTCGCAGCTGTCTGGCATCCCCTTCGTCTCACAACGCCTCAAAATTATGTAGGACAGAGACCCCACTCTCCCGGAATCCTATCGCCCCATTTCCCTCATTAACACGGATGCTAAGATATTGTCTAAGATTATAGCGGACAGACTTGCCAAGATCTTGCCACAGCTGATATCCTCTGCCCAGGTTGGCTTTATAAAAGGACGATCCGTGGTGGCCAACGTTCGCAAAGTATTAGCAACCTTAGAATATGCCAAGAACCATCCAACATCCCCTCTAGCCTTGATATCAATTGATGCCGAGAAAGCCTTCGATAGTATCCAAGTCACATGGCTCCATAAAGTTCTGGAGAGGATGGGGTTCTCTGGACACTTTGAGTCACTATATGTCTCCCCAAGCGCCGCATACTCACCCCTGGCTTTATCTCTCCGAGCTTTCCACTGAGTAAGGGCACTAGACAGGGATGTCCCTTGTCCCCCTTATTGTTTAACTTATCTATGTACCACTGTCAATTTACTTTTAACAGAGGTCGCAGCTGTCTGGCATCCCCTTCGTCTCACAACGCCTCAAAATTATGCTCTTTGCGGATTATATAATTCTATTCTCCTCTGACCCCTTCCAAGACCTTACCTTAATCCAAGATACATTTGCCCATTTCCAAAAATTTTCAGGCTTGACCTTCAATGTCTCCAAATCAGAAGTTCTCCCACTCACCTCTGCCGCCACTGTCTCCCTACAGCCCATTCATACCTTTAACATTGCCAAGCACTCCATTAAATATCTAGGCCTCCAGATTGGCAAGACCCCATCTTCCCTATATCATTTAAACTATCCTCCCCTTATCCAGAAAATACAGAAAGAGTTGCTCGCATATAAAGATCTCCCACTCTCATTATTCGGTAGAATCCATCTCATTAAAATTATCCCCTTCGCCAGGCTCTTATACCCCTTACAGGCGCTTCCTATATTGCTTAAGCACAAAAACGTGATTGCTATCAATAAGGCTTTCCTACAATTCATATGGCATGGAAAAAAGCAGAGGATATCCCTCAAAAAACTTAGCCTAACTAGAATTGAAGGAGGCATGGCCTTTCCAAACCTTCGTCTATATAACCTGAGCTGCCTGTTTAGGCACTCAATTGACTGGATAAACTCGTCTTCTCACTATTCCAACTTCCTATTGGAGACAGAGATGGTATATCCCTGGAACCTCCCATCCCTCCTTCACTGCCCTTTTTCTGCCTTACCCCTCCCTATTCGCTCCAATATACTCCTCCGTGACACAATCGTGGCTTGGAGAGGAACACACAAACTACTGAAGATGAACCCTTACTTCACTAAATATTTGACGATTAGGGGTAACCCTTCTTTTAAGCAGGGAGAAGACTATGACATGTTTGCCCGATGGGAAGCAAAAGGGATATCTCACTTTACTGACTTCATTAAGGTGAATGACTCCAAGCTACTTACATTTCCAGAATTCCAAGCTCTCCACCAGATTCCTGGGAAAGACTTTCTTTATTTCCTGCAAACCGTCGCCCACATTAAAAAGTTGAACCCCACTCTTTCCCAACTTATGACTAACACACCAGTAGACAGGATGACCTCTGCAAACCAAAACTGCATATCGGCCATTTATACCTATCTGAGGCAAGCTGGTCTGCCACCTCTAGAACACTCCAATCTCAGCAAATGGGAAAAAGACATCCAAACGGATGACATTGTTGAGAAAATACTACAGGGATACCGCTCGATATGTAAACTGGTGTCTAATGAACAGTGGAGGGAGACACAGTATAAAATTATGCACAGAGCATATTTTGCGTTCCAACTAAAAAGTAAGAAGACCCATGCCGTGCCCTACTTTGATCACTGTCCTAAATGTAAATTGCGAGCGGCCTCCCTATTTCATTGTTTATGGGACTGCCCCAAGATTCAGCTCTTCTGGGGGAAAGTTGTCTAATTTATCAACCTGGTGGTAGGTCTGAAACTTCCACTAGAGGCCCTTTTGTTCGTATTCAACTACTGGGACCCCTCGCTGACTATCCCCACCAAACTCAGATGCCCAGACAGACAATGGGTGAGCATCTCTCTATTGGTAGCGAGACGCTGTATCCTCCGTGAGTGGCTTTCGCCCCAGCCACCCACACTCAAGAGACTCAGAGACGATTTGCTAAATCTGTTCAATCTAGACAGACTAGATGCCACCTTGAATATACAAAACAAGAAGGGGGTTACCACATTTTACAACAGGTGGATGTCCTATATGTCCTATACGTTCTCTCCTGTCGAGAACGAAGAGATACTTGCACCCTTTGCTTTCTCGACCTGTCGCCTTTTAGATAATTTACAGGGCAACCAAGAAGCGAGAAATCCTGAGTGTTCACAGAATATTCAAAGGGGCATACCTATTACTACCAATGCAGATAAGGGAATGGGAGGCAAATGTACTCGTAATGTCTCTAACACCTGAGTACAGATGATGCCAGGAGTTTTGGCATTTACGCTGGTGACCGTGTCCCGGAAATGGAATGTGTGCTGTATATTGTACAATGATGTTTTATATTGTTTGGATTTATTGGTTTTGTTTCATTAATGGACCATTTTTGCTCATTTACTGCACTATTCGGATGTTATGAGAGCCGATGCACATGTGAAATGATTGTGTGTAACCTGTACCTCATACTGCCAAAAGTTGTAATACGTGCATCCCTGTACCAATGAGTTTTCCTGTTTCAAAATAAAGAAAAAATGTTTTGAAAAAAAAAACAGTGACATACAGAAACATACCTCCAACTACCACCTTTTTATGGGCTTTATGCTTACAATGGCTGCAATTGAAAGGGTTAGTACGTACAACACATGTAATTAACACGGTTTAATAACATTTCATAATGCACACAGTTTACTCTGATGAACAAATAATGGGTTAACAGTGACACAGAAACATCGACGCAGCACAAACCAAACTTTTGAGCCTTTCTTCCTAAAACTGCTTCAATGGAAAGGGTTACGTACAAGTCAGAGACTGCCTTTGTACAGTTTACTATGATGAAGAGATGCCATACATGAACATATGATGAACATACATAGAACCCAAAGCCTTTTCTGGCCCCTGCTCAGAGCACCTTCAATGGAAAGAGTTTTTTTTTTTTCATATTAAATGTTTATTAAAGATTTTCAAAATATAACAAAAAACACACATACAATACAGTAAGCATACATTAAGACAATCACATTACATACGTTATCCAAGGTAAAAGGGGGGACAAGAGACGTAGGGGTACAGGGGGGGGGGGGGTTGGTCCCCTGGTCGGGGCGCAATATGCGCATTCAAGCATGTGGCAAAACAGTGCATAACAATACAGTGATGGAGCCCCTCAATGGAACTTGGCAATCATTTTACCGGAAGCATAGTGTATTAGGGTAAAATACAATCGCCAGTTTTACAGAGTTACTAATAAAAAAAATTTAATTAAATAAAATAGAATAACAGGTTTTAAAGCAGACCATATCACGCGGATAACATTGAGACATATTCGTCCTGAGTTTTAAAGTGCAGCCATCCCGCCCAAGTCGTGTAAAAAGTGCTATATGTGTCCTTACTAGAGTGATGGAGTTCTTCCATCAAACGCAGATGGTCCACCCGTGTCAACCACTCTGCCACCGTGGGTGTTTGGGTTGAGCGCCAGTGTGTGGGGATGAGAGCTTTCGCTGCATTGAGCATAAAGGGAATTACCGATCTCTTATATGAACGCATTGAAAGGGGGTTAAGATGGAAGAGGCACAGCCAGGGGTCCATGTGTGTAGATATACCGCTAATGGTGGAAATGAGACGGGTGACGTCCCCCCAGAACTGTTGTATGTGCGGGCAATCCCACCATAAGTGAGCATACGTGCCTTGAGCTCCGCATAATCTCCAACACAGTGGGGAGTTTGCCCGGTTGATGGCATGGGTGATGGTGGGCACCTGATACCACCTCGCGAGAAGTTTGAAGTTGACTTCCATCATGTAGCTATCCGTGGAGGCAGAGGAGCACATATGCAGCACCTTGGACCTTTGAGAGAGGGATAAGGGTGTTCGGAATTCCTGTTCCCATTTCCCAAGGTATGACGGGGGCTGGTCTCCAGTAATTCCCGACAGAATCTTGTAAATGACAGAGAGACCATGGCGTGTGGGAGTCGGTGACCCCAATAATGATTCGAAGGGCAAAAAATTACCTCTCACTCGTAGTGGCTTCGGGAGAGACATAACAAAATGTTGTAATTGTCTGTATCTCCAGAAGTCCATCGGATGGGTGCCCCACTTGTCCTTCAGAACCTGGAGAGGGCAGAGTGAGGTCCCTTGGAGGACGTGTTCTAGGCGCAAGCAGTCAGAGTCCGTCCATTTCAAAAAGAGGGGGTCATTATTTCCGGGAGGGAAGAAATCCGTGCCCGTTAATGGTAATAAAACTGAATTGTATGGCCAGTCATGAGCTTTATGTAAGCGATCCCATGTTGTAAGTGTGGCTAGAGTGAGGGGGGAAGTCAGAGGGGACAGTGTTTCAATGGAAAGAGTTAAATACAACACCCATAAAGATCACCTTTTGTAAAATAAATATGAGCGCATGCAATTTCCCATGATGCATAAATGCTTCTTAAAACTGACACAATCATAAACCTAAAACACAACTCAACACTTTTTTGGTAGAATATTTTATGCTTAAAGCAAAAACCACAGAAAGAGTAAGATACAAGACCCCTAAAGAACAGCGCTTCACTTACATGAAAGTTTTACAAGGCACACAGTGTATGATGATAGACTGATGTTGGGGTGTCAGTGACACGGTGTATGATGATAGACAGATGTTGGGGTATCATCGACACGGTGTCTGATGATAGACAGATGTTGGGGTATCAGCGACAAGGTGTATGATGATAGACAGATGTTGGGGTATCAGCGACAAGGTGTATGATGATAGACAGATGTTGGGGCATCAGCGACAAGGTGTATGATAGACAGATGTTGGTGTGTCAGCGACACGGTGTATGATGATAGACAGATGTTGGTGTGTCAGCGACACGGTGTATGATGATAGACAGATGTTGGGGTGTCAGCAACACGGTGTATGATGAAAGACAGATGTTGGGTGTGCGAGGACTGGCAGTACCTCTTTTGAGTCATGTAGAGTTAGGACACAGGAGACAGATGCTGCTTGCTTGCTTGCTAGCTAATCCTATGCTAAGAGCCCTAGCATAGGCCTTTGTTTATTGTTTTATATCTGCCCAACAGGAAGTGATGTCAAGACAGGAAGTGATGTCTCAAACCAGCAAATTATTTCAACAACCAGCAAACTAGGAAGTAATGTTAGACAGGAAGTGATGTCTCAAACAGCAAACCAGAAAGTGATAGCAAACCATCACTTCCTTACTACATATTAACATATCAACACTACATATTAACATATCAACACAACATATCTCCAATTACCACTGGAGAACCTTATCCAGCATTGATCAGTGATCAATGCCCAATAGCGTTACAATGATTCTCATGCGTGCTTATTTACAGGGACAACGTCATATTATCTCCAGCGGTTGATCAGGCGCACTAGAGAGAACAAACGCACGTTCCTTTCATAAAGGCAGATATGTATCTTAAATAATGCTATGTCCTCAAAGCAAGTTGTATACATGCCAAACCAATAAATCTGCGCACCGCGCAGGGGCCCTAGCATGGCGTCCACACATTCGCTAAGAAGACACTGCTCCGCCACGCATAAGATATCTACTCCAATGGTTCAACCCCAGTGCCTATTTAAACCTAGACATTGAGAGACATCTTGACAAAATATTACAATACAGTAAAAACACATCCTAGTAAAATTTCCACAACAATATATATATATGAGTTTATGAGGAACAACACATTGGACTATGGTGAACAACAAACAGCAAAGCCTTCTCAGCCGCTTTTAGGCAACAAATAAAAGAAGCAATCAAATGTAAAAAGGTCAGGTACCATTTTATTATTAATCACAGGGAGCGCAAGCAGCACCGCACATATAGAGACGCAACATCTGAATTTTATGTTTGGAAGTACAGTTAAGGAACAGCCGCATGACAACCTTTACTAAAGTAAAAATAATATATATATATATAGAAATATATATA
>NW_017309845.1:3684-3911 GCF_000935625.1 Nanorana parkeri | reverse complement strand
CCCCCCAGTTTACAGCATATAATATCATGTGCGATCCCATGACACAAGGCGAGGTGTGATTATATTAATTGTCACGGCTCAAACAGTACAGAGTACAGAGGCGCAGGATGCGACATATCAGCTTAGAAGGTTTGGTGGAAAGGGTTAAGTAACAGCAGCACAAAGATCGATACTTGCATATAAAAATAAGAGACGGATATTTGTGTTGCACAACATTCAATCTGGAT
>NW_017309845.1:3414-3636 GCF_000935625.1 Nanorana parkeri | reverse complement strand
CACAAGACGAGTTTAGATTATCCTCATCATTGCAGCGCAAACAGTGCAGCGTATAGAGGAGCAGCATCCAACAGATCAGCTTTAAAGTGCTTTTAAGTAAAGAGTTAATTAAATCCCATGCCCATGACGATTAATTCTGTTATTTAATGTAAGATTTGTGAAAATGCGTTATTGACATCTAACCTGCTGTCCCCAAATAGCAAATAAAGCCGTCCCCTTTAC
>NW_017309845.1:1991-3386 GCF_000935625.1 Nanorana parkeri | reverse complement strand
ATGTGCCACAACACTGAATATGGGTTCATTAACACGGCTCAATAAGCACATGTTCAACCCTCTCCTTCCAAAAAAGACAGAGGGTACTGGTTAAATCACTCCCGTCACCAAGCCAAGGCACCGGTACCAGTAAATCCTCCCCCTCCTTCTAACAATCAAAGACACACAGGGCACTTGGAAATCACCCCTGTCAGCAAGCCAAGGCGCCGCCACGTGTTCCCCGTCACATCCAACCCCAATACGACAGTTTTGAACCGTTCAGAAGTGGATAGAAAATCCGACACATAAAGAGCTTATCTACTAAAAACCGGCATCAGAAAAAGCATCTCAGTCATCGGTTAGTAATGACACCAAAGGATCCGTCCCAAAGGCAATACAACGGAGGAAACCACCTCCCTGCACAGCCTGTAACACGCATTGCTTAAGGGGAAAATCACCTCAGGCACATGAACACAGGCTAAATTATCTTCCAGCACAGCCTGTAACACGTATTGCTGAATTATAAAAAAGAAATCACTTCTCTCAGACACATGGAAAACGATCTCCCAGGGCAGCCAGTCACACACATTGCTGAATAATAAAAGATTAATCACTTCTCTCAGACACATGGAAAACGATCTCCCAGGGCAGCCAGTCACACACATTGCTGAATAATAAAACATGAATCACTTCTCTCAGACACATGGAAAAGATCTCCCAGGGCAGCCAGTAACACACATTGCAGCCAGTCACACACATTGCTGAATAATGAAAGATTAATCACTTCTCTCAGACACATGGAAAAGATCTCCCAGGGCAGCCAGTCACACACATTGCTGAATAATAAAAGATTAATTACTTCTCTCAGACACATGGAAAAGATCTCCCAGGGCAGCCAGTAACACACATTGCAGCCAGTCACACACATTGCTGAATAATAAAAGATTAATCACTTCTCTCAGACACATGGAAAAGATCTCCCAGGGCAGCCAGTCACACACATTGCTGAATAATAAAAGATTAATTACTTCTCTCAGACACATGGAAAACGATCTCCCAGGGCAGCCAGTAACACACATTGCAGCCAGTCACACACATTGCTGAATAATAAAAGATTAATCACTTCTCTCAGACACATGGAAAAGATCTCCCAGAGCAGCCAGTCACACACATTGCAGCCAGTCACACACATTGCTGAATAATAAAAGATTAATCACTTCTCTCAGACACATGGAAAACGATCTCCCAGGGCAGCCAGTCACACACATTGCTGAAATTGGAAAATAAAACCTGACCTGAAGGTAGGGAAGAAATTTTAAAAAAATGGTCTCAGTAGTGTGACAGTCCCATCCTCTCAAAAAAAAAGTGTGTCTTACTGCACTACTTACCGGATCTCCTAGGAGATGATGTCTGTAA
>NW_017309845.1:0-872 GCF_000935625.1 Nanorana parkeri | reverse complement strand
TACTTTCGGGGCCACGTAGGGTCCCCGTCATCAGGCTCAGATGACGTTGACATTTTGAATGACCGTTGTCATTAAAAGTCCAATCCACTCTTCACAGCAGCTCCACCCGAATGAGATAACTTTCCGCAAAAAGCATACATTTAATTCTCAGAGTTACTCCCCCCAGGGCAGTGCACTTGCCATCCTCTTCAGCCATTTGGTGGATTTAATAAAAGGGTCGAATTCATTGGTGGAGAAACTTTTGTGCCCAAATTATTTCAATAAAATAATTCCATAGGTTAGAGTGACCTCCTGTGGCCATCTATAGAAACGCAGTCTAGAGCAAAACAAGCTCAGTTGTTGTTAAAGATGATCTCCAGGCACCCTCTGGCTGTTGATGGGAGCAGAGCTGATCAAGCATGGGAAACATTTAATTGGCTTGACTCGGGCGACATCCAGTGGTTGTTTAAGATATTGCAGGTTGTTTTTTTTCCATAGATAGATAGGGGATTGTTTTTCTGTCATTTAAAGACATGCCAGTCGACTTGCTTGGCTACAAAGAAGGCGTTTTGCGTTGCACAAGCTGTCCCAACTCTCGCATTCAAATCATGCGGGTGCTAAGTCCAGAGTGGAATGGAATAAAAAAATTGAATAATAAGAAAAAATGTTATAATGTTGAGAATGAATTTCCGTCAAGTACAGACGCGGGGCGTGGGAAACAGAGCGTCCCGCAGCGCGTCCACAGTAAAGGAGGGCGACGAGTGCTGTCCCGTGGTGAGCAGCACCTGTTTTCAGGCTGAGAGTCAAAATGGAGGAAAAGGCAGTCCAACCGAGGAACGCACGCGTCGGCACGGACTGGCTCCGAACAGCCCATGGGTTGCGAAGGTCAGGTG
>NW_017309844.1:41421-42683 GCF_000935625.1 Nanorana parkeri | reverse complement strand
TTCTATATCTTCCTATGCCCAGGAGAAGAATTACAAAATTACCCTTTTTCCACCGTTTATATGGAGATACACTGCCGCCCTCACCTGAGGTGGCCTTACTGTCCAGGAGCCTTACCTGGCTCCTGGAAATCCCAGAAAAACACGCTACTACGACACTTTCTTTCTGCAGCCCGTCAGGTTATTCCCCCTCTACTGGAAAAATACAGTCTCACCTACCATATCAATGTGGGTAAGCCATGTGAATGACATAATGCGTACGGAGGAGATGTTAGCAAATGATACGGACACCTTCTCCAAATTTATGACACAGTGGAGTGTGTGGATCCATTTCTCCTCCTCCACCGATCTCCAGCCCTTCCTCGGCACTACTCCGCCTTAGACGCCTTGCGGAACTTGCTTTTGTTCATTGGCCTCTTAGATGGGGATCTGCGCCCAGCCCTTCGCATCCACCCCTTCCCCCTTTCTTGACCTTCCCCTCTTACTCTTCTCATTCTTTTCCTGATCTTCTACCTAACTATGTCCTCTAGTAGTTACTTGTAAGATTCCTAGTGATTCATGCAATTGGTTCACAGGGGATTTCTAGTACTGAAACGGCAGACCTAGCAGACCTAGCTCTCTTTGCTCCCCTACCTAGCAGAGGCCGAGTAGTTCAATAGCATTTTCATGTATCTGGTCCAACAATATCGACCCTTGCTCAGCAATAGGTTTCTAGTGGTGCCTCGCCTGTCTGTTCGCCTGGTCCTAGGACGCACACGTCTTGCTATGATTTCATGTGAACTGCTATATTGATGTTATAACCCTGTTTTGCCGGGCCAGTGGCTGGGGAAGGTATTCCCCTGTGTACCGCATTGCCTTAATTTTCATATGCTGCTTTTATACCGGATTGTATGAATCTAATGAAAAATCTAATAAAAATTGATTCAACCCTATAATGTTATTTATAAGGATTTATAATAAAAAGCTGCTGTGGCCATGTAAACTCCCGCTGTTGTGTGACGTATTGATTGGTAACAGGGAAGGGGGGTTTGAAGGGAGGTGCGTGCTGAGAAAGGGACCTCTGAGCTACCCGAGTCATGCGTTGTGTGAGCTCATTGATTGTCTTCACCGGAATGACTTGTGGTGGGTTCATTGTAGTATCCGGGATAATCTGTGTAGTCCGCCCCTCACCTTTTTGCTCGAGGGCGAATACTGTTGCGCAAAACGTGAGCGAGTGGTTACTCTGAAAGCCCAGATCCTGGATCTAGAGAACCGACTGGCAACAC
>NW_017309844.1:38443-41388 GCF_000935625.1 Nanorana parkeri | reverse complement strand
GTGGGGGGGGTGAGGGGGAGGAGCGGGGCCCGGAGATAGGAAACTGGTGTAAAAAGGAAAGGTTTGGGGTTTTTGGAGAAATGGGCTGACCTCTCAGTGGGTGGGGCTTTCAAGGTGACAACTGGTGAATGCAGAGGGCAAGCAGGGCTAAATGTAAAGCAGAGGAGCCATGTTGTACAAGTGATTTCAGCCGCTATACAACCGCTGAAATCACTTGTATGCAGCCTCTGATCACCATCTGCTCTCCAATACAAACCGTCATCATACAAATGTCATTCTGTCTCTTTAACTCTTCGTTGTCTATGGGTGCTGAACATCCAAATCATTCTGCTTCTTTGACTTTAACTGTTTCTGGATTCATTTAGTTGAGGTGAAAAGTAATTAAAAAAAACAAAATAATAATAAATAATAGCAATTATTATTATTCTACAGGATTTATATAGCGTTCTTATAATGTTTTTTGGGGGGGTATTGGCAGGGGCGTAACTAGAAATCACAGGGCCCCATAGCGATTGCGGTGCGTTCCAGCAGGTACCGCTCTGGAATGCACACGCTTTCGGTGTGAACAAGGCCTTAGTATTGCACATAAAACATGCCACAGGTAACCAGTGACATGTTTTGTGGGGGCGTCTTTTCTGTGTATTAGTACATATCGTCCAGATTCCATGTTAGTACAAAATCCATTTTATTGATAGTCTTTGCTCAATCGACGAGCGCTTTTGGGGCCGCGCCGGGTCCCCTTCATCAGGCGCAGAAATGGGCTCGTCGTTTGAATGACAACTATCAATAAAATGGATTGGCACTACCGATGTCCCGATACTAATGTCGGCGCAGATACTGGGTACTTGTACTCGTCTAAATGTTCCGATACCTTCCCCAATACCGGAACTTCCGGTCAGAGGGAGATTTCCCTTTGCGGCCTCACAAGACCCGCCTCCTTGCTGAGAAGACCAGCGGCAGTTCGGGAGCCCGGTGTTCTAACACCGGGACCCTGCACTGCCCCACATTCCATCGGGGGGGGGGGGGTGCCCAGGACCGGACCTCACTGGGCCCTCCCACAGCCTTTAGGCCCCGGTGCAGCTGCACCGGCAGCATTTTCACCCCTGTTGCTCTGCCTCTAGTGCCCGATCCATAATTCCCCGCAGAGTGTGCTCCAGCAGGAACCCCAGAGGGATGGTGTCACTGATGCATGCGTTGTCCCGGCTCACCATCCTCGTCGCCTCCTCAAATGGTGACAGTGCAGTGCGTGCATCCTTTATCAGCAGCCACTGACGGGGGGGAAGCCAAGGTCCCCTGAGCCTGTCCTTGTGCCATACTCACACAGGAACTCGTTGATGGCCCTCTGCTGCTTGTGCAGACGCTGCAGCATTGTCAAAGTCGACTTCCACCTGGTGGACATGTCACAGATCAGACGGGTTGTGGGCAGGTGGAGTTTCCGCCAGATGAACACTGCCCAGTGTGCCGTAAGGGAAATGTAACGTCCCTGACCATGCTTGCTGGACCACGTGTCTGCGGTAACGTGGACCTCGCTGCTGACTGCCTTGTCCAACGAAGCTGAAACATTGCCTTCCATATGACGGTACAGAGCCGGAATGGCCTTCCGTGGAAAGAATTGGCGTTTGGGAACCTGCCACTGTGGTACAGCACGTTCTGCAAACTCGCGGGAGGGGGCGGAGTCCACCAGCTGGAAAGGCAGCAGCTGCAATTTGGCCAAGCTGGCATTTAGACGCTGAGCGTGTGGATGGGTGGGACAGGATTTTTTTTTCCGCTGGGGCAGCAAAATTTGACTGCTAACATCTGCAGCTGGTGGGCTGCTGGCAGATTTGGCGGAAGAACCTGGGACACCCATTCCTATACCGTCATCCCTGTCAGTGGAGGTTGTGGACATGGCACGACGTATAGTGGGGGTAGAGATGACAGATGAGGAGCGAGGAGAAGTGTTGTCCATTCTATGGTGCTGTTGCCAATGGGCTGCGTGTCAGGTGGTCAGATGTCTCTTGAAGCACGTGGTACCCAAGCGGTTGATCTTGATCCTCGGGACACAGGTTGCAAAAAGCAATGCTACGGTCTGCTGCACATGGGGTGAAAAACTCCCGGAAAGCTGAGTTCCTGGACGTGTGCTGCGAGACAACAGCGCCCTGCACCAGTGCAGCTCTGCCTTCTGATGCGATGGGCTGGCTGATCATACGGCTGCCCCTGGAGGACGTCCTCCCTCGTTGGGGTTGTGCCTCCTCCTCACTTTCCTCCTCTCTTCGATCAGGCACCCAAGTGGAGTCAGTGACCTCATCATCATCTCCTCCTATGTACTCGCCACTGGAGACAACCTGGCAGTATGCTGCAGCTGGGGGAACAGGAGTGCCGGTTCGTTGTCCATCATTGGCACCCCCTCCTCTAGGCTGATGTTACTCCCTTCCTCAACCTCAGAGCCAACATCAGAGCATTGGAATTGCTGCGCATCCTCCAGCAGCATGTCACTGACGGTGTGGTGAAACAATTCAGCTGACTCCTCCGTGCGTGATGGCGAGGCTACGGCAGGAGTCGCTGTGGACAAGGAGGCAGAATAAGACGCTTTGGCAGCTGCAGTGGACTGAGGACCAGTATGAGGCTGGGTGACCAGTATGAGGCTCGGTGGACTGAGGACCAGTATGAGGCTCGGTGGACTGAGGACCAGTATGAGGCTGGGTGACCAGTTTGAGGCTTGGTGGACTGAGGACCAGTATGAGGCTCGGTGGACTGAGGACCAGTGTGAGGCTTGGTGGACTGAGGACCAGTATGAGGCTAGGTGACCAGTATGAGGCTCGGTGGACCGAGGACCAGTATGAGGCTTGGTGGACTGAGGACCAGTATGAGGCTGGGTGACCACTATGAGGCTCGGTGGACTGAGGACCAGTATGAGGCTGGGTGACCAGTGTGAGGCTCGGTGGACTGAGGACCAGTATGAGGCT
>NW_017309844.1:16122-33598 GCF_000935625.1 Nanorana parkeri | reverse complement strand
GGGGGGGGGGGGTGCCCAGGACCGGACCTCACTGGGCCCTCCCACAGCCTTTAGGCCCCGGTGCAGCTGCACCGGCAGCATTTTCACCCCTGTTGCTCTGCCTCTAGTGCCCGATCCATAATTCCCCGCAGAGTGTGCTCCAGCAGGAACCCCAGAGGGATGGTGTCACTGATGCATGCGTTGTCCCGGCTCACCATCCTCGTCGCCTCCTCAAATGGTGACAGTGCAGTGCGTGCATCCTTTATCAGCAGCCACTGACGGGGGGGAAGCCAAGGTCCCCTGAGCCTGTCCTTGTGCCATACTCACACAGGAACTCGTTGATGGCCCTCTGCTGCTTGTGCAGACGCTGCAGCATTGTCAAAGTCGACTTCCACCTGGTGGACATGTCACAGATCAGACGGGTTGTGGGCAGGTGGAGTTTCCGCCAGATGAACACTGCCCAGTGTGCCGTAAGGGAAATGTAACGTCCCTGACCATGCTTGCTGGACCACGTGTCTGCGGTAACGTGGACCTCGCTGCTGACTGCCTTGTCCAACGAAGCTGAAACATTGCCTTCCATATGACGGTACAGAGCCGGAATGGCCTTCCGTGGAAAGAATTGGCGTTTGGGAACCTGCCACTGTGGTACAGCACGTTCTGCAAACTCGCGGGAGGGGGCGGAGTCCACCAGCTGGAAAGGCAGCAGCTGCAATTTGGCCAAGCTGGCATTTAGACGCTGAGCGTGTGGATGGGTGGGACAGGATTTTTTTTTCCGCTGGGGCAGCAAAATTTGACTGCTAACATCTGCAGCTGGTGGGCTGCTGGCAGATTTGGCGGAAGAACCTGGGACACCCATTCCTATACCGTCATCCCTGTCAGTGGAGGTTGTGGACATGGCACGACGTATAGTGGGGGTAGAGATGACAGATGAGGAGCGAGGAGAAGTGTTGTCCATTCTATGGTGCTGTTGCCAATGGGCTGCGTGTCAGGTGGTCAGATGTCTCTTGAAGCACGTGGTACCCAAGCGGTTGATCTTGATCCTCGGGACACAGGTTGCAAAAAGCAATGCTACGGTCTGCTGCACATGGGGTGAAAAACTCCCGGAAAGCTGAGTTCCTGGACGTGTGCTGCGAGACAACAGCGCCCTGCACCAGTGCAGCTCTGCCTTCTGATGCGATGGGCTGGCTGATCATACGGCTGCCCCTGGAGGACGTCCTCCCTCGTTGGGGTTGTGCCTCCTCCTCACTTTCCTCCTCTCTTCGATCAGGCACCCAAGTGGAGTCAGTGACCTCATCATCATCTCCTCCTATGTACTCGCCACTGGAGACAACCTGGCAGTATGCTGCAGCTGGGGGAACAGGAGTGCCGGTTCGTTGTCCATCATTGGCACCCCCTCCTCTAGGCTGATGTTACTCCCTTCCTCAACCTCAGAGCCAACATCAGAGCATTGGAATTGCTGCGCATCCTCCAGCAGCATGTCACTGACGGTGTGGTGAAACAATTCAGCTGACTCCTCCGTGCGTGATGGCGAGGCTACGGCAGGAGTCGCTGTGGACAAGGAGGCAGAATAAGACGCTTTGGCAGCTGCAGTGGACTGAGGACCAGTATGAGGCTGGGTGACCAGTATGAGGCTCGGTGGACTGAGGACCAGTATGAGGCTCGGTGGACTGAGGACCAGTATGAGGCTGGGTGACCAGTTTGAGGCTTGGTGGACTGAGGACCAGTATGAGGCTCGGTGGACTGAGGACCAGTGTGAGGCTTGGTGGACTGAGGACCAGTATGAGGCTAGGTGACCAGTATGAGGCTCGGTGGACCGAGGACCAGTATGAGGCTTGGTGGACTGAGGACCAGTATGAGGCTGGGTGACCAGTATGAGGCTCGGTGGACTGAGGACCAGTATGAGGCTGGGTGACCAGTATGAGGCTCGGTGGACTGAGGACCAGTATTAGGCTGGGTGACCAGTATGAGGCTCGGTGGACTAAGGACCAGTATGAGGCTCGGTGGACTGAGGACCAGTATTAGGCTGGGTGACCAGTATGAGGCTCGGTGGACTAAGGACCAGTATTAGGCTGGGTGACCAGTATGAGGCTCGGTGGACTGAGGACCAGTGTGAGGCTCGGTGGACTGAGGACCAGTGTGAGGCTGGGTGACCAGGATGAGGAGGATGAGGATGGCTTAGTTATTTATTACAGGTATTTATATAGCGCCGATAATTTACGCAGCACTTTACATAGTTGCACATTCACATCAATCCCTACCCTCATGGAGCTTACAATCTAAGGTCCCATGCATACATATGAGGGCCGATTTAGACAGGAGCCAATTTACCTTCACGCGTGTCTTTTCAGTGTGGGAGGAAACCCACGCAAGCACAGGGAGAACATGAAATACTGCTTGCAGGTAGTGACCTGGCCAGGCAGAGACAGAAGCGTTAACCAATACGCCACCGTGCTGCCCGGTTATCCAATCCACCAACTCCTCTGTATGTTGCGGCCAGCACCAGATAGAAAGGACAATCGTGCCCTGCCTGCAGAGGATGCACCACGACCACGACTTTTGCCTGTGGACACGGAGGCTGCTTGCACTCTTATTGCTGCACGGGAGCGTCTTCCTCTTTTTTGGCCTTTCTGACATGTCAGTAATAATCGAGTGTTATAATAGTACACTAATACAACTCTGATAGAACTCTGATAGAACTCTGATAGAACGCTGATAGAACGCTGATAGAACGCTGATAGAACGCTGATAGAACGCTGATAGAACGCTGATAGAACGCTGATAGAACGCTGATAGAGACTCTCTCTTTTTTTAACTCCAGCGGCACACTACGCAGGGCTGTGGTGTAAGCGGGCTTATATAGTGTGCTGCTGGGATTTAGCTATGAGCCATGATTGGGCAAAGTCATCATTACTTTGCCCAATCATGGCTCTTACAGAATACTGAGCCCTGATTGGGCAAAGTTTTGCACCTGACCTTGACCCTTGCACCTGACCCCGGAAGCCTTTAGCCAATTATGGCTTCACGAGGCGCATCGAAAAGACCACCAAACGCCCTTATAGTTATTATGTTCGGTGAACACACAAGCTAGCGATGTACATGCAGCCCATCTCTGATTGTCACACCATTGCTGGTGTCAGTGGGAGCAGTCTGTCCCCAGCCCAGGATTGGTGGCGGTGCTTCTACTTACCTGATCACACTCTCCTGCGTCGCGGTCTCTCTGCTGATGTCGGCGTTTCACTGTCACGAAGGAGATCCCTCCACCCAACAGTCTGGTATCATTGCAGAGTCTGGTCCCGGAGAATGTTCCAGCAATCAGCAACTCGCTGCCCCTCTGCACAGCGCCCTGGAACCTGTGGCGTGAGGACACCCTGGGGCAGGATCTAAAAATCCCGGGACTGTCCTCCAACATCCGGGACCCTCGGCAACAATGACAAGGACGTGTTCTCACTACGAGACGTTTCTCGGGGCTGCAGTTCCTCTGAGCTCCACAGGGTGGTGATCTCACCTATATGAGACAGGAAGACTCTATGGTAGACTGGGAAGTGATGTCAAGTAAAGACAGGAAGTAGTGAGAAGACATTGCTAGAACTGGAAGCAGCAGAGGTAATAAGATATTCTTTGATATTTACACCCAGCAACCTATCCCCCCCACCCCGTCATGTCCATCCTCGTCCTCCATAGTCACTGTGATGTCCTCTATCTCCAGCAGAGATATAACACACGCATATATAGTGTAGAAACATTTATATAGACCCTCATAGAGTCAGAACTTCTACCCAATTATGGGTCCGGAACATGTTCTTTGTTTTGGTTCAGAGACGAGAACTTCCACTACATCAGAGGGAAGATGGAGGTCAGTTCTCTTCTACCTCCAGCAGAGAAGAGGCCGGACATTAGGTGAACGTGAGAAGACCTCCAATCTGTCCCTCTTCTCTCCTGAGTTGTCCCACTTTTTATTCTGATGTACAGAGCTCTATAAACAATGTTCTATGTACCAGAATTTTTATTATAAATACATTAAAGTGACATTAAAAGCAAAAGAAATTTCCCTCACCCCAACTTTAAGTAAAGCACTTACCTTAAATGATGTCTCTTAATCCGTTTATCTTGCTAGCAGTAGATATATGCAAAAAAAAGCTGAGGGTTTAATAACCCTTTAAGTTCCAGGCTTGGTGGAAGCCTCACAGTCTCAAAGTATTGAGGAGGTGTGGAGGTCTGTATTGAGGGAGAAGGTCTGTATTAGGGGAGGAGGTCTATAGAGGGGAGAAGGTCTGTATTAGGGGAGGAGGTCTATAGAGGGGAGAAGGTCTGTATTGAGGGAGGAGGTCTATAGAGGGGAGAAGGTCTGTATTGAGGGAGGAGGTCTGTAGAGGGGAGAAGGTCTGTATTGAGGGAGGAGGTCTGTATGAGGAGGTCTATATAGGGGAGAAGGTCTGTATTGAGGGAGGAGGTCTATAGAGGGGAGAAGGTCTGTATTGAGGGAGGAGGTCTATAGAGGGGAGGAGGTCTGTATTGCGGAGGAGGTCTGTATTGCGGAGAAGGTCTGTATTGAGGGAGGAGGTCTATAGAGGGGAGAAGGTCTGTATTGAGGGAGGAGGACTGTAGAGGGGAGGAGGTCTATAGAGGGGAGGAGGTCTGTATTAGGGGAGAAGGTCTGTATTAGGGGAGGAGGTCTATAGAGGGGAGAAGGTCTGTATTAGGGGAGGAGGTCTATAGAGGGGAGAAGGTCTGTATTGGGGGAGGAGGTCTATAGAGGGGAGAAGGTCTGTATTGAGGGAGGAGGTCTATAGAGGGGAGAAGGTCTGTATTGAGGGAGGAGGTCTGTAGAGGGGAGAAGGTCTGTATTGAGGGAGGAGGTCTATAGAGAGGAGAAGGTCTATAGAGGGGAGAAGGTCTGTATTGGGGGAGGAGGTATATAGAGGGGAGAAGGTCTGTATTGAGGGAGGAGGTCTGTAGAGGGGAGAAGGTCTGTATTGAGGGAGGAGGTCTATAGAGAGGAGCTCTATAGAGGGGAGAAGGTCTGTATTGAGGGAGGAGGTCTATATAGGGGAGAAGGTCTGTATTGAGGGAGGAGGTCTATAGAGGGGAGAAGGTCTGTATTAGGGGAGGAGGTCTATAGAGTGGAGAAGGTCTGTATTGGGGGAGGAGGTCTATAGAGGGGAGGAGGTCTGTATTGAGGGAGGAGGTCTGTATTGAGGGAGGAGGTCTGTATTGGGGGAGAAGGTCTGTATTGGGGGAGAAGGTCTGTATTGAGGGAGGAGGTCTATAGAGGGGAGAAGGTCTGTATTGAGGGAGGAGGTCTATAGAGGGGAGAAGGTCTGTATTGGGGGAGAAGGTCTGTATTGAGGGAGGAGGTCTATAGAGGGGAGAAGGTCTGTATTGATGGAGGAGGTCTGTGGAGGAGAGAAATCTGTATTGGGGGAGGAGGTCTGTATTCAGGAGAAGGTCTGTATTGGGGGAGGAGGTCTGTATGGGGGAGGAGATCTATATTGGGGGATGAGGTCTATAGAGGGGAGAAGGTCTGTTTTGGTGAGGAGGTCTGTATTGGGGAGGAGGTCTATAGAGGGGAGGAGGTCTATAGAGGGGAGGAGGTCTGTAGAGGGGAGAAGTTTATATTGCGGGAGGAGGTCTATAGGGGGGTACTCCATGTGTTACCAACTCATGACCCCTGTACGCTATGCGTTACCTGATCAGGCAAGTTGGATGAAATATAACAGGTTTGTAGTGGGCAAGAAACCCAACAAACACTGAGTGACCCCCATCTACATGGGGAAATTCCCACTGGGGGCAGCCCACCTATTACCCCCTTATATCCCCATCCTAATATTATACAACCAGTACAGTCCAGATAATTCTCCACCATCCGTCCACTGGTGAGGAGGATTCTGGGAGGTCACATGACATCACTCTTATCTCCATTAATAAAACACAGACCTGACCGGAGAGGTGAGGAGGATTCTGGGAGGTCACATGACATCACTCTTATCTCCATTAATAAAACACAGACCTGACCGGAGAGGTGAGGAGGATTCTGGGATTCTAATATGATATTCCTATTGGTTTCTCCATCCAGAGTTTTCCTCTTCTGAAGTCAGGTGACCATCTGACCATCACAGTGCCTCCATGTGACTCCCTAAAACCCGAGAGACAAAACATGGAGAAGATTCTAGAGGTCATCAAGAAGATGATGGAGCTGCTGACAGGAGAGGTGAGCGGTGCCGGGAATTCTGGGACATGATCCAGGAACAGACTAGGGGTGGGTCTGGATGGTGACTATCATTGTGTGTGTCAGGTTCCTATAAGGTGTCAGGAGGTCTCTGTCTATGTCTCCATGGAGGAGTGGGAGTATCTAGAAGGACACCGGGATCTCTACAAGGACGTCATGATGGAGGACCAGCCGCCCCTCACATCACCAGGTAAGAGGAGAGAGCAGTACGGAGGGTCCACCTAGATCCCCCATCATCTGATACACACATAGAAACAATGTATTCAGTCAGTGTGTGTGTTTCCTACAGATGGATCCAGTAAGAGGAACCCACCAGAGAGATGTCCCCGTCCTCTGTATTCCCGGGATCCCACACAGGAAGATCTCACCATCCCCCACCATGATCAGGTAGGTGGAGTTGAGGGTCTGGAACGTAATGTGATTGAACACTTTGACATGTGGACTCTACAAGATGATATCTTCTATGTGATCTCGCATCAGAAATTCCTATTTTCTCTTCCAACAATGAAGGACACGGGGAAGATTGTAGATCTGGAACCTCTCGGTTATTGCGCCACCTATAGTAGGACGCTAAGCACAAAAAGTGCCTAGGGATGGCCTCTGCTGGTGGCCATCTCACCACCTGCTCAGTTCCCCACCTCAGTTTTTCACCTATTGTTAGGAATTAGGACCTAAAAGTCTCGGGTGAGAATTTTCTTTCTGTTTTTCCGATTTTGTTGATGGACCTCCAAGCACCTCCCAGTTGGGTGAAAGACTGGACATGCCAAGATCCTTGTAGTCCTACCCAGCTCGGCCACCGAGCCTATGCAGATCCTCACCATGGCAGGATCGGCTGGGACATCTCTGTTCTTGGAGCAGCCTGTGAGTGTATTCTTGGTGATGGTACGCATGACCGGGTTGTCTCGACCAACCAGTCACAGTACCCTACAGCGGCAGGTGGCGCCCTGGCTGCGTCCAGAGGTGGTCTGTCATTACTTGGGAGAACCCTGCGTTTACTGGAAGAAAAGCTGCTGCTTGTATGTAGGTACACCTACCTGGCTTCGGCCTCTACGTCTGCTGGTGGTGGTTGTGTCTTGCAGTGACTCTGGCGCAGATGTGTGGTCCTGAGTCTGGTTCACTGTGGGGGTACAGCGCGAGGCTACGGTTGTGGCCTATCTTTCAGTACTGGTGCCTAGCACACCGTGGTCGCAGTCTTTCTTGTGCATCCACAACTGCACTGCCCACATTTTTGGGGTGGTGCTTCTCCAGAGGCCACGTCTTGTGACCTTTCCTGCATGATCATGGATTTTTTGGCTGGAGACTTGGCGGCTGGTCTTTGGGTGTGAGTATCTCTGTTGTGTCTATGGAGGAATGCAGGGAGAGAGTTTCATCTCTGGCATGTGAGGTTTGTGGGCCCCCTTGTGAGGACCCCTTGCATTCCCCTCTGTGTGCGTCTAACATGCCTGTGTCACTGCCCCAGTCACCTTTTTGGTGCCTCCCGAGCTCCCACTAGAGCAGTGGTTCTCAACCTGCGTAACCTCAGGACCCACATTTGTCTTTGGTCATTAAGTTGCGACCCATGGCGCACGGAGATGGAACGCACGGCATTGCGGCACCCCCAGTCTTCCTACCTGACGAAAACTGGAGTGGATCCTCAGCCCGGGGTCCAGTGTGGTCTGCTGTGCTGAGACGGAGCTCCATCCAGATGTGCATTGCTTGTGCAACTTCCTTGAGCTCCCTGTAGAGAGTCAGAGAGCCAGAACGTGATGTCACTCCGGTTCCGGCACCTCTGCAGGACACGCGAGGGAGCTGTAAGCAATGAATGAATGAATGAATGAATGAATGCATGTATGGATGGAGCTCCCTCGTGGCCATAGCTCCAGCCCACCCCACCTTAAGCTTACACTCGGCACCGAGTAGCATATAAATGGCTGCTTGGCACGAGAACTGATATTGCTGCGTTAGGGGGAGGCTGAGAAGCCTCTCACCTAGCATAGTGGAAGGTACACGGTGACCCACTGAATAGGGGGCCGTGACCCACTTTTGGGTCACGACCCACCAGTTGAGAACCAAGGCACTAGAACCTCATGGTGCCCCTAGTACTTCCCTTTCCTTTGATGCTTTTGCCTCTGCCGTGGATGGCTTTGTCCAGGATCTATTGCCTGATGTGCCTGGTAGTGTGGATAAGACCTGCTGCCCTGGACACCGAACCTTTGGTTTCCAAATTCTATGTGTCTACCGTTGTCACAGATTTCTGAGGCTTAAGTGCTGGTCTGCTTAGGAGGGGGGGTAAGAGCACCTTCTTATCACAAGTCAGGAACCCCAAGGACCCACTTTGGAAGTCTGGTCTTTCCTTTTTGACCCCTGGCGGTATCCAGACCTGCCAAAAAGCACTTCTCCACATGAAACGTTTGCCCTCCACCTCTGTTTCTCAGGGTAGGAGGCCGCCTTTGGAAGATTGGGGATCTCTGGCTGTCTCCCATTTCAAACAATTGGGTGCATGAGCTGATATCTTCAGTTACAATATAGACTTCCTGTCTCCCCTGGAGGAGAGGTATTTCCCTTCAAACCTGCACCCCGCCTCATTGACTGGCATCAAGCAGTTATGGATCTTTTGCTTTAGGGGGTGATTGTCCCCAAAAAGGATGGTGTTCACCCGATGCTGGATCTCAAGAATCTAAACCCTTTTGCTGCGGGTCCGCCATGGCCTACATCAATCATCAAGGAGGAACAAGAAGTGTGGCCATGGTAAGTGTGGGACATTCTTCAATGGGCAGAGCGGCACATTCCCGCTTTTCCCACAGTTTTATTCCTGGGGTCAACAACTGACTATCTCAATGACCAGTCCTGGGATCCAGGAGAGTGGTTGCTTCACCGGGTGGGAAACACCTGACTTGGATCTCCTTGACATCTCGCCTCAGAAGGAAGGTAGAGCTTCTGAACTGGACCAAGCATTTCAAGGATCCTCTGGAGAAGGTGTGGTGCAGTTGGACAAAATCTTGGCCATGGCCTACATCAATTATTAAGGAGGAACAAGAAGTGTGGCCATTGTAAAGGAAGTGTTGGGCATTCTTCAAGAGGCACATTCTGGCTCTTTCCACAGTGTACATTCCCAGGGTCCACAACTGGCAAGCTATCTCAGTCACCAGTCCTGGGCTCCAGGGAGCGGTTGCTCCATCCAAATTTTTTCATCAGATTTGCCTTTCTTGGGAACCACTGGACTTGGATCTCTTGGTGTCAGCAGGAAGGTAGTTCAGTTTGTGGCCAGGACCAAAGATCCATGGACAGATGCAATGGATGCTCTTGTGTCTCCACGGGACTGGTGCACCCTAATCTATGCCTTCCCGCCTCTGTAGCTTCTACGGCATCTTCTTCAGATGTTAGAAGCCGAGGGGATACCAGATGAACCGCAAAGGTCTTGGAATGCGTTTGTGGTTTGTCTGGTAGCTGATGCTACCTAGCGTTGCCACTCTGGCCTGATCTCCAGCCTTATGGCTCCATCTTCCGTCCTGCTTTACAATCGCTGGCTTTAACGGCTTGACTTTTGAGAGCCAGATGGTGAGACGGGTTTGCCCGTCACTGTGATTCCCTCAATGCACAAGGCTCGCAAACCTACTTCTCAAAGGAGCTATCATCACACGCTTTGCTTGGTGTGAGTCCGCGTAGGGAAGTTGGTGGATCAATGGTTGGCATTGAGTACTGTCAAGGGTCAAATTTCGACCTTGGCCATTCTTTCGATGGCCCTTGGTGTCCAATTCCGTGGTTTGCACATTTGTTCAAGAAATTGCTCACACTGTGCCCCCTGTGAGGTCCCTGTTGCCGCTGTGGGACCTAAATATGTGGTCTCTGTTACGCAAGAACCTCCTTTTGAGAGCATAAAGGAGCTTCCCATGTTGACCCCATGTGGGAAGGTGGCCTTTTTGGTGGAGGTTACTTTGGCCTCTAGGGTTTCACAGTTGGCGGCCTTGGTGTGCAGGTCCCCCTTTTTGGTTTTACATACGGAGAAGGTTGTACTCTGGCCAAGGCTATCTTTCCTTCCCAAGGTGGTTTCTGCCTTTTCTCTTTGTTGTCACGGATGGTTCTCCAGAGAGAACTCTTCCGCTATGATTTCAAGATGGATGAGGAAGGAGTATTGTCCAAGCTATTAGGAGTCAGGAACCTCCGTTTCCAGTCACAGCTCATTCAGCTACAGCAGCCGGTGCATCCCGGGCTGGGCATAGTGCTTCCGTTTCTCAGATTTGTAAAGAGGACACTTTGTCTTCTCTTCCCAACTTTTCCATGTTCTAATCTACCAGGTTGAAGGTTGATTTCTTCACATCTGTGGATACAAGTTTTGGGCGCAAGGTTTTGCAGGCGGCATTATGATTCTGCTTGTCTTGTTTTAGGGGGATTGGTCATCTTCTGGCCCACCACTCGGTTGACACTGCTTTTGTGATGCCCCAAAGATCTACCATCTTCGCCGTGTCCTTCAATGAACGCAGAGATTGGGATTGTTTGTGCTCTCCATAAAATGCTTCTAGTTTACAGATGAGAGTTTCTGCCGTTCTCTTGGTTTAGGGTGAAGATCTGATGAAGGTGAAAGTTGAGGGTGACGTAGAAGAGACGTATGTGAGGGATGATCAGCAACATACGGAGGAGGATGGAATGATGAGGACACTGAAAGAGGAGGACACTCCTACAGAGATCAGCAAAGGTGACCCATAATATATTCTTCTGTTATCTCTGCTCTGTTGATTGGTCCTGAGTAGGGTGGGAGCTGTGATGTCAGCCAGCAATATATTGATTATAGTTGCCTCTCTGTACTGATACCCGTCCACTGCTGCTCATCACCAGAAGCCTAGGCCTGTTGTCACTTGTTCTGTGGTGAAGGGTCTACAAGTCTGAACTTTGATCCTCTTGTTCCTCAGAGATCACATGACCCAGTGCCTAGGTTTGTGGTTGGGTGAAGAGCATGCTCCTCCCAGTCCCCATTGGCTCCTCCTCTTCTGACAGGGCTATGTAAATGTAGAAGTGATCTGGGAGGAAGACCAAAGGCCTTTTGACTGAAGAGGGGAGGAGTCCCGGCTGGTTGGGACCTCCACAGAGAACATCTGCTCCCTCAGACCTCCTGATCCAGATGGAATGTTGAGTGAAGTCATCTAACCCTCTCATATCTCTCCATCATGTGTTTCTATGTTTCCAGGACACGCCATGGAGAAACCCTCAAAGGATCCTCTGACTTTATCTCCAGGTTGTAAGATGGAAGATGAGGACATCCCAGCAGATTGTGCGGGAGAAGAGACAATGAGCTCAGCTATGGATGGTGGACTTCACAGTGTGGATAGAGCATTGAAATCCTTTAAATCTGAGAAACCTCGTCCTGTGGGGGATGGTGCCGGAATTCAGGAGGAGAAGACATTTTCCTGCCCCGAGTGTGGGGAAAGATTTACCTCTGAATTAAGTCTTTCTGAACATCAGAGATCTCATATGGGTGAGAAGCTTCTTTCCTGCTCAGAGTGTCAAAAATGTTTTCTTTATAAATCAGAGCTTGTCACACATTACAGGTCTCATACAGGGGAGAAGCCATATTCTTGTTCTGAGTGTGGGAAACATTTTTCACAGAAGTCCAATCTTTCTGAGCATAAAAGATTACACACGGGGGAGAAGCCATATTCTTGTTCTGAGTGTGGGAAACGTTTTTCACAGAAGTACAATCTTTCCGAGCATCAGAGACTGCACACAGGGGAGAAGCCATATTCTTGCTCGGAGTGTGGGAAATGTTTTTCACAGAAGTCCAATCTTTCTGAGCATCAGAGATTACACACAGGGGAGAAGCCATATTCCTGCCATGAGTGCGATAAATGTTTTTCACAGAAGTCCAACCTTTCCAGACATCAGAGATCACACACAGGGCAGAAGCTGTTTTCCTGCCCTCAGTGCGGGAAATGTTATTCACGGAAATCAGAACTGGTTATACATCAAAGATCTCACACGGGGGAGAGGCCATATTCATGCTCTGAGTGCGGGAAATGTTTTTCCCAAAAGTCCAATCTATTCAAACATCAGAGGTTGCACACGGGTGAGAAATCATTTTCTTGCTCTGAATGCGGAAAATGTTTCTCACAACAAATCCATCTTTCTATACATCAAAGATTCCACACGGGGGAGAAACCATATTCCTGCCCTGAGTGTGGAAAATGTTATAGACAGAAATCAGACCTTGTTACACACCAAAGGTCTCACACTGGGGAGAAGCCGCATTCCTGCTCTGAGTGTGGAAAGAGTTTTTCAAATAAGATCAGTTTTACCAGGCACCAGAGAACGCACACAGGCGAGAAGCCATATTCCTGTTTTGAGTGCAGAAAAAGTTATTTATATGCGTCCCAGCTTTACGTACATCAGAGGTCTCACACGGGCGAGAAGCCGTATGCTTGCCCTGAGTGCGGCAAATGTTTTTCGAGGAAGACTCATCTGAACAGACACCAGAGATCTCACTGCGTGTGGATGAAGAGAAGGGGAGATCAGACTACATGACGGGACTGACCATGTCACTGCAGTAGTGATCAGTCTGCACAGGCAGCTTCATGGACTCTGGAGAGCCCCCTGCTGGAGGAAAGTGGAAGATATGACGTCTTCAGATGGAACATTTCACATTTCCCTGATAAAGATACAAATATATTAACAGACATTACAATGTAACAAATGAGAATAAATATATATATCTCCTTCTTATGATATCCGTTGTAAGGTGATTGATAAAGGTCGTCTTCAGATAAGTTATCATTAGTCCCCATTTTTAGAGGTCTATCCCCGGGAAACGAGCATCCCCAGCGCTGTCCTTGGTGGCAGTGATCTGCGGTCCTATACAGCCAGGTTTGTTCTTGCACTGATGGCTGCCTATAGGACAATGCATCACTTTCTACTGACCCCTGAACACTGCGTTACTTACTACTGACCCCTGAACCCTGCGACACTACTGACCCCTGAACGCTGCGTTACTTACTACTGACCCCTGAACCCTGCGTTACTACTGAACCCTGCGTTACTTACTACTGACCCCTGAACCCTGCGACACTACTGACCCCTGAACGCTGCGTTACGTACTACTGAACCCTGAACCCTGCGTTACTACTGAACCCTGAACCCTGCGTTACTACTGAACCCTGCGTTACTTACTACTGAACCCTGCGTTACTACTGAACCCTGCGACACTAATGACCCCTGAACACTGCGTTACTTACTACTGACCCCTGAACCCTGCGTTACTGCTGACCCCTGAACTCGCTGTGTCACGTATTACTGTCCAGTGAACTCTGCGTTACTACAGACCTCTGAAACCTGCAACGCTTACTACTGACCCCTGAACTTTGCGTCACTACTGACCTCTGAACCCTGCGTTACTACTGACTCCTGAACTCTGCATTACTACCCCCCCCCCCGTCATTTCCACTCCATATTTTCATTCTGCGTCACTTATTACTGACCCCTGAACTCTGCGTCACTTACTAATCACCCCTGAACAAAGCATTACTACTGAATCTTGCGTCGCTTGCTAATGACCCCTGAACTATGCATTACTTACTACTGAACTCTGAACCCTGCGTTACTTACTACTGACCCCTGTTCCCTGCATTACTGCTGACCCATGAACTCTGCGTTGATTATTATTGACCCCTGAACCCTGCTTTGCTACTGACGCCTGAACTCTGCCTTACTTACTACTGACCCTGTGACACTACTGACCCCTGAACTCTGCATCACTGACCTCTGAGCCCCGCATCACTTACTGCTGACCTCATTGCTTACTATTGACCCCTGCTTTACTACTGTCCCCCTGAACTCTGCATTACTTACTACTGTCCCCCTGAACTCTGCGTCATCTTCTACTGACCTCTGAACTCTGCATCACTTACTAATGACCCCTGAACCAAACGTTACTTCTGAACCCTTCGTCAGTTTCTAATGACCCCTGAATTATGCGTTCCTTACTACTGACCTCTGAACCTTGCATCATTTAATACTGACCCCTGAACCTTGCATCATTTACTACTGAACCCTGCATTACTTAATACTGACCCCTGAACCCTGCATCACTTTCTAATGACCCCTGTACCCTACTTTCATACTACTGAACCTTGCATCATTTACTACTGACCCTACCTAATGCTGACCCCTGAACTCTGTGTTCCTTTCTACTGTCCCCTACTTATGACCCCTGTACTCCATGTGTGACCTACTACTGCCCCCTGCACTCTTGATCCCTGTGTTCTGCGTTACTCCTGATCCCTGCACCCTATGCGTTACACGTGCTTGACCCATAGTAGTGTAGTGTTCTGGGTTTATGTCACCATGCGTCTTCAGCCGATCCCACTGTTACCGTCATTTGACCGCACGCGGAATTGCCGATGGGCGCGCCGCATTCTTTCACTCCTTATATCGGCCAGAGGCCCTTTTGTCTTTACGTCTTCGATCTCTGCTTCCTGTGCCAGAAATCTGTCACCAATAATTTTGGGGGCATCTTAAAAATGGGGGTGCATCAGGCTCATACCAAGGTACACAACAGGAGCATAAAGATTTGAGGCTGGAGCCATGGGAAAAGGTCATGTGGTCTGATGAGTCCGGATTTACCCCGTTCCAGAGTGATGGGGGCATCAGGGGTAAGATGTGAGGTGGAGGAAGTGATGAGACGTTGTGCCTACTGTACATGCCTTTGGGGGGCAGTATTATTATGTGGGGTATCTTCAGTTGGTCAGGTCTAGATTTGGCAATGCTGTGTCCCCAAAAAATGAGGTCAGCTGCCTCCCTGAATATACTGAATGATCAGGTTTTTCCTAAAATGGATGTTTCTTCCCTGATGGCACACTTGGCATGTTCCAAGATTTTGGTTGGCCGAAAAAGTACAATTTTTATGCCGAAAATGCGGCTCACCTCTAGTTTCTCTTCTCTGACGCATTGACCAGCGGGGAGGAGGGAAACTTTCAGGAGGCTGAGGAGAGCGCCATCACAGGAGGCGGAGCTGGAGGAGCAGGGAGGAGACCGCTGTCAGAGGTGTCCCACGAGGCCGAGCTCTCCTCCCGCACTGCCCCGCCTTACCTTCTGTGACAAGCAAATCAGGACGGAGAGTGGTGCAGGGAGGAGACAGCCGTCACAGGAGGCGGAGCTGGAGGTGCAGGGAGGAGACCGCTGTCAGAGGTGTCCCACGAGGCCGAGCTCTCCTCCCGCACTGCCCCGCCTTACCTTCTGTGACAAGCAAATCAGGACGGAGAGTGGTGCAGGGAGGAGACAGCCGTCACAGGAGGCGGAGCTGGAGGTGCAGGGAGGAGACCGCTGTCAGAGGTGTCCCACGAGGCCGAGCTCTCCTCCCGCACTGCCCCGCCTTACCTTCTGTGACAAGCAAATCAGGACGGAGAGTGGTGCGGGGAGGAGACAGCCGTCAAAAGGAGGCGGAGCTGGAGGAGCAGGGAGGAGACCGCTGTCAGCGGTGTCCCAGGAGGCGGAGCTCTCCTCCCCGCACCACCCGCTCCACCTTCTGTGACGAGAGTCAGTATGGAGAGTGTGAAAGGAAGAATTCCGTCCCACTAATCAGCAGTTCATAGAATGTTGACTCCTCAGGCGCTGTGTCTGATCACTTTGCTGTGTGGCAACTATCGATACTAGAATTAGTGCTGATACCGAGTATTCAGGCGAGCTAGCCCACTAATGTGTCAAGCCCAGGACCAGCTAGCCCACTAATGTGTCAAGCCCAGGACCAGCTAGCCCACTAATGTGTCAAGCCCAATGGAAAGCATACAAGAACCATCCTTGTAGTAGTGTGCATCTGGAACTTGGACCATTCTTCCCTCAGAGTCAGATATCTCAATGGCCTATTACTGGTCTTTTTAGGCACCACCCTCTCCTCATGGATGTATCACCCCGGGTCCCAATTCTACCTGCAACCCAGGAACGTTCCCCATATACATTGGGTAGGCTTGATTGCGACTGGGTTTTCTGTACCCCAAGTTATTCCCATACCTCCTCATCATCACAACAGGCCTGTTGTAGCTCTTCTATCTCCTCCATCATTGCTTTAGACCAGGGGTAGCAAACCTCTGGCCCTCCAGCTGTGGTGGAACTACAAATCCCATGAGGCATTGCCACAGACATGACTCCCAAAGAGAGATGCATCATGGGATTTGTAGTTTCACCGCAGCTGGAGGGCCGGAGGTTTGCTACCCCTGCTTTAGACACAGAAGGATACCCATGTCCGTCTTCTAGACCGACCCCCCGAATTCAATGCGCACTGCAAACTGGACAATCTAGGCCGTTCGTTCACATGAATTCTGGACTCTCTAAATACAGTTGTGTGAAAAAGAAAGTACACCCACTCTGAACTCTTATGGTTATACATATTAGGAAGGGTTGCCACCCATCTGGTTTTCACCCAGACAGTCCGATTTTGGAGTCTTGTGTCCAGCCAGCGGGCACCCGGACACAAGACGCTCGGTGCCGACACTTTCTGACAGATGCGGCTGCCGAGGTCCCCGGCAAGCGTGATCTCGAGCAGCCGCATCTGCCTGAAGCTGAATCTTACTCTGAGCTGCGGGCAGCCTGTGCCTCTTTACCCGCAGCTCAGAGGAAGATCTGGTTTCAGGCAGATGCGGCTGCTCGAGATCACGCTTGCCGGGGACCAAGGCAGCCGCATCTGTCATTGCCTTCTTCTCCTCATCCTCCATCTTCCTGTCAGCATGCTTCCCTCCTGCAGACCCCTTGTGAGACACCATAGCCCAGACAGCCCACCTGAGAGGTATACAGCCTACCTAAGAGCCTAATAACCCACCGGAGAGTGCGCATGGCCACCCTGAGAGGCACACAGCCCCCCTGAGAGTTGCACTGCCCACCTAAGAGCCTCTTAGCCGACCTGAGAGGTGCATAGCCCACCCGAGAGTGTGCACAGCCCCCTGAGGGTCACACAGCCCAAGTGAGAGTTGCACAGCCCATCTGAGAGCCCACACAGGCCACCAGGGTCATCAGGGCACCAACCCAGAACAACACCGAGTATGTAGCTTCATATTATTTTGTATTGCTCTATAATGTGTTGCTGGGATTTGTAGTCCTCTATAGCTGGTCTCCTTACTCCCTCCCCTGGCTGTCTCTCCTTGCTCTTTCTCCTGGCTATCTCTCCTTACTCCCTCCCCTGGCTGTCTCTCCTCGCTCTTTCTCCTGGCTGTCTCTCCTCACTCTCTCTCCTGGCTGCCTCTCCTCGCTCTCTCCCCTGGCTGTCTCTCCTTGCTCTTTCTCCTGGCTCGCTCTCCTTACTACCTCCCCTGCGTGTCT
>NW_017309844.1:0-15951 GCF_000935625.1 Nanorana parkeri | reverse complement strand
GTATGTAGCTTAATTTTATTTTGTATTGCTGTATAATGTATTGCTGGAATTTGTAGTCATCTATAGCCGCCCTCCTTACTCCCTCCCCTGGCTGTCTCTCCTCGCTCTTTCTCCTGGGTTGCTGGGATCACTCTCTCTCCTGGCTTCCTCTCCTCGCTCTCTCCCCTGGCTGTCTCTCCTTGCTCTTTCTCCTGGCTGTCTCTCCTTACTCCCTCCCCTGGCTGTCTCTCCTTGCTCTATCCCCTGGCTTTCTCTCCTCACTCTCTCTCCTGGCTGCCTCTCCTTGCTCTTTCTCCTGGCTGTCTCTCCTTGCTCTTTCTTCTGGCTGTCTCTCCTCACTCCCTCTCCTGGCTGTCTCTCCTCACTCTTTCTCCTGGCTGCCTCTCCTCACTCTCTGCTCCTATATTCTCCACACATAAGAATTGCCGCAGTTGAGTGTTCGGGCTTCACTTGAAGAAAAGGTGACAACCCTAGTATCAGGACGTGATGAAAATCATCGGGTCCTTGGAAGGTGTTAGAATTAACCTCCAAAGAAGAACAACACGTGACATATTACACTGCACCATTATTTATTTTATTACCATGACGATTCTCACTTTCTCGAGGCTGCAGTTCCTCCGGGCTCCACATGGTGGTGACCTCACCTATACCAACAAGAAGTCTCTATTGTAAAGATAGGAAGTGATGTCAGGTACAGGCAGGAAGTGATGTCAGGTACAGGCAGGAAGTGATGTCGAGTACAGACAGGAAATTCCGGGTGAAAGGTGAGTTGGAAGTAGAGAGGAGACATTGTTGAACCTGGAAGCAGAGGAGGTAATAAGATATTTTATAGTTACACTTGTCATGCTCATCCGCCATAGTCACTGTGACATCCTTGATCTCCAGCAGATGCTGCTACTCATAAATATATATATATATATATATAGTGAGGAAATGTATATATTAACCCCTTCAGGGTCAGAACCATTACCTGATTATTGGGGTCGGAACATTGTCTTCATTTTGGAGACGTGTCACCGTAGCAATCTCTGGTATTAGAGATGAGGTTCAGATTCGGGTTGTACTGAAGTTTGAACTCAATCTCAAGGATTGAGTTCTCAGAGCTTACCCATAGTGCTCTGTGCAGCCTTTGTCCCCGGTCATCGGCCAATAATGGGGGAGCAGGTGGATAACCCTGCCCCTCACTATAAGCAGGGGTGGGAGATCATCCATAACCCCGCCCCTCACTATAAGCGGGGGTGGGAGATCATCGTAGTGTCAGTGTGTCGGGTGATGATGAGGGAGCGCTCCTTCATAGGGACACATCAGTGGAGGGATTTAGTGAAGTGTGGGTGAGTTGTGTGTTTTGCAGTGGTGGCTCCATCTTCCTCCTCCCAACACCGAGCACACAGAGTTCAGCACTGCTCATATCCCCTCCTCCTCTTCTTCCTCCTCCCAGCACCGAGCAGACAGTATTCAGCATTGCTGATGTCTACTCTTCCTCCTCCTTCTCTTCCTCCGATATTCCAGTCAGATCCGGGACATTTGGTTCTGAGGAGTCGGCAGAATTCTTCGAGCTCTCCAGCTCTGTGTTGCTCCAGGAGGAGACACGGGCAGATAGAGCAGAGGAAGATTCTGGGAACGCTCAGGTCTTCCTTTCTTCTCAGGAGGAGGATTGGCGGTGACGGAGGGAGGAAGAGAGCGGGGTGATCAGAGCGGGAGAAGGTGGCTCAGTGTCTGAGTGCTACTAAGGTGTCACAGGACAGCCTCAGTTCAGGGATATTCAGGGGACACGTAGTTGTCTGTAGAATAGAACTTGTCTGCATTGGCTTACATACAGCTTGGTGGTCAGTGAGGGAAATATGCCCCGGAGGAAAGAGGGATATATTAATGCTCTGTGGGAGGGTGAGGGGACATTGGTGAGCTTTGGGGGGGGGAGGGGGAACTGGGGACCCAGTACTTTGTGGAGGAAGAGGGGTCACTGGAGTTTAGTGAGGTTAGGGTGGGGGACATTAGTGTTGGGGTCAGTGGTGCCCCCTCTGCCCTCCTAGAAAGCAGCTAAGAGTAGAACCCAACCTGAGACTTCAGCACTATTCTCATCCTACCACAATAACAACTACTACATCTCCCAGCATCCTCTGTGGCCCCTCTCTTCCAGAAGCTGCCTGTCTGCAGTCCGGGTGGATGGCACCCCGCTTTCTCCCTCAGGATGCAGCCCTTCCTGAATTCACTACTTCCTGGATGTGGTCCACCAGATCAGGAAAGGCCGCCTAGTCTGTCATGGGGAAGAAAATACTCGTCCCTGCCGACAGCTTGCTCATTGTAGTTCCGTGTCTGCAGATCTAAGACTGAGACAAAACAGGAAGTGTCATGTCTGATCAGGCCGGGAGGAGGAAATATAACAGGTTTGTAGGGGGCAAGAAACCCAACAAACACTGAGTGACCCCCCATCTACATGGGGCTCTCTCTCCTGGCTGTCTCTCCTCTCTCCCTCTCCTGGCTGTCTCTCCTCCCTCCCTCTCCTGGCTGTCTCTCCTCACTCTTTCTCCTGGCTGCCTCTCCTCACTCTCTCCTCCTATATTCTCCACACATAAGAATTGCCGCAGTTGAGTGTTCGGGCTTCACTTGAAGAAAAGGTGACAACCCTAGTATCAGGACGTGATGAAAATCATCGGGTCCTTGGAAGGTGTTAGAATTAACCTCCAAAGAAGAACAACACGTGACATATTACACTGCACCATTATTTATTTTATTACCATGACGATTCTCACTTTCTCGAGGCTGCAGTTCCTCCGGGCTCCACATGGTGGTGACCTCACCTATACCAACAAGAAGTCTCTATTGTAAAGATAGGAAGTGATGTCAGGTACAGGCAGGAAGTGATGTCAGGTACAGGCAGGAAGTGATGTCGAGTACAGACAGGAAATTCCGGGTGAAAGGTGAGTTGGAAGTAGAGAGGAGACATTGTTGAAACTGGAAGCAGAGGAGGTAATAAGATATTTTATAGTTACACTTGTCATGCTCATCCGCCATAGTCACTGTGACATCCTTGATCTCCAGCAGATGCTGCTACTCATAAATATATATATATATATATATAGTGAGGAAATGTATATATTAACCCCTTCAGGGTCAGAACCATTACCTGATTATTGGGGTCGGAACATTGTCTTCATTTTGGAGACGTGTCACCGTAGCAATCTCTGGTATTAGAGATGAGGTTCAGATTCGGGTTGTACTGAAGTTTGAACTCAATCTCAAGGATTGAGTTCTCAGAGCTTACCCATAGTGCTCTGTGCAGCCTTTGTCCCCGGTCATCGGCCAATAATGGGGGAGCAGGTGGATAACCCTGCCCCTCACTATAAGCAGGGGTGGGAGATCATCCATAACCCCGCCCCTCACTATAAGCGGGGGTGGGAGATCATCGTAGTGTCAGTGTGTCGGGTGATGATGAGGGAGCGCTCCTTCATAGGGACACATCAGTGGAGGGATTTAGTGAAGTGTGGGTGAGTTGTGTGTTTTGCAGTGGTGGCTCCATCTTCCTCCTCCCAACACCGAGCACACAGAGTTCAGCACTGCTCATATCCCCTCCTCCTCTTCTTCCTCCTCCCAGCACCGAGCAGACAGTATTCAGCATTGCTGATGTCTACTCTTCCTCCTCCTTCTCTTCCTCCGATATTCCAGTCAGATCCGGGACATTTGGTTCTGAGGAGTCGGCAGAATTCTTCGAGCTCTCCAGCTCTGTGTTGCTCCAGGAGGAGACACGGGCAGATAGAGCAGAGGAAGATTCTGGGAACGCTCAGGTCTTCCTTTCTTCTCAGGAGGAGGATTGGCGGTGACGGAGGGAGGAAGAGAGCGGGGTGATCAGAGCGGGAGAAGGTGGCTCAGTGTCTGAGTGCTACTAAGGTGTCACAGGACAGCCTCAGTTCAGGGATATTCAGGGGACACGTAGTTGTCTGTAGAATAGAACTTGTCTGCATTGGCTTACATACAGCTTGGTGGTCAGTGAGGGAAATATGCCCCGGAGGAAAGAGGGATATATTAATGCTCTGTGGGAGGGTGAGGGGACATTGGTGAGCTTTGGGGGGGGGAGGGGGAACTGGGGACCCAGTACTTTGTGGAGGAAGAGGGGTCACTGGAGTTTAGTGAGGTTAGGGTGGGGGACATTAGTGTTGGGGTCAGTGGTGCCCCCTCTGCCCTCCTAGAAAGCAGCTAAGAGTAGAACCCAACCTGAGACTTCAGCACTATTCTCATCCTACCACAATAACAACTACTACATCTCCCAGCATCCTCTGTGGCCCCTCTCTTCCAGAAGCTGCCTGTCTGCAGTCCGGGTGGATGGCACCCCGCTTTCTCCCTCAGGATGCAGCCCTTCCTGAATTCACTACTTCCTGGATGTGGTCCACCAGATCAGGAAAGGCCGCCTAGTCTGTCATGGGGAAGAAAATACTCGTCCCTGCCGACAGCTTGCTCATTGTAGTTCCGTGTCTGCAGATCTAAGACTGAGACAAAACAGGAAGTGTCATGTCTTCCGCCCCTCACATCACCGGGTAAGAGGAGAGAGCAGTACGGAGGGTCCACCTAGATCCCCCATCATCTGATACACACATAGAAACAATGTATTCAGTCAGTGTGTGTGTTTCCTACAGATGGATCCAGTAAGAGGAACCCACCAGAGAGATGTCCCCGTCCTCTGTATTCCCGGGATCCCACCCAGGAAGATCTCACCGTCCCTCACCATGATCAGGTAGGTGGAGATGAGGGTCTGGAACACTCTGACATGTGATGAGGATGTGTGGACCTCACAAGTTGATATCTTCTCATATCATAAATAGTTATTTCTCTTTTTCTCTTCTGTTCAATGAAGGACGCAGGGAAGATAACAGATCTGGAACCGCTCAGTTATAGCGCCACCACCGGGAGCTATGCAGAAAAAAAAAAAGCCTCTGCTGATGGTCAACTCCCCACCTGGGGGGTACAGCCCAGTGACCGGCTGCTATTCATACTTGAGGTTGTGTCCTGTCCTTCGGTGACCGATCAGATGGCACCACTACCTGAGGCCGCGTCTTGCGGCTTCGCACGAAGCAGTGACGCCCTGCCCTGGGAGTCCATGGCTGCCATGCCCAATTTGTGGGCGGTTCTGCTCCTCAGGCCATGGAATAAGTCGTAGACTCAATTACCTGAAGCGTGGACATGGCGAGATCTGGATGTTGTTCTAGACCAGTGCTTCTTAAAGTGTGGGTCGCGACCCCATATGGGGTCCCGCAAGTGAACAGGGGGGGGTCGCGATCCAAGTGCCCGGCCAGGACCGCCATTAGGGGGGTATGGCCGGTACTTGTGTGAGGGGTCCAAGTGGTCGAAGAGGTCTGGGCACCAAGCTAGATTGTTTTATTTCAGTTCAATGTATAATTTGCAGTGTAGTGTAGTCTTTAAGGTCGCAGCCCCCTCTGTGCACTTGGTGCCTTCCTGAGCACGAGCAGTCAATCTAGGGGAGGGAGGAGACACTGACCGACGTTGGGGTCCCTTAAAAATTTCCTCGGCCAAAAAGGGGTCACGAGTGGAGAAAGTTTAAGAAGGCATGCTCTAGACCACTTGGAGCATTGGTGCAAGCCGGGGAGGACGGGCATCAGGGGCCATTCTGGGAGTTGAATGTGAGGCCAGGCAAAAGCTCCCAGGAGTTGATGAAGGTCACCCAGGGTCTTGAATGGGGCCGATTTACCATCCAGATGAAATGGGCAACCCCAGCTGTACTTGATGCCGTGCTTCTAGAAGGGGTTGGAGGGCCCTCGGAAACATCAGGGTTTGCTTAGATAGATCTGGTAAGGGAGTCCCTGTATATCCCTCATGCATAATGGACGCCTTGGACCTGGCAGCCACCAGGATAGCTTCTTATCCATGAAGAAGTGTATACGAGTGATATCCCCGGGTCTGGAGGGGGGTCAGCGTTCCTATGAGCCCTCCAATCACCAAACCCATATCCAGAGGTTTGCCAATGAACCGAGCCGTGACGGTAGGTAAAAGAGCAGATGCATTTCCAGTCTCCGGGATGCCGCTGATGCGTAGATTATTCCGGTGGCTCCTCCCATCCATGTCCTCTAAGCTGGAATATGAGGTCTGGAAATCTGGACCGTGTGGTCGCTGAGAGCATGTTGGTGAGTATATAGGCGCGAGGAGAAGGTATCCGCGCCCCCCTCTAGCTCACTCACGCGGCCACCTATGCGGGTGATATCAGTCTTCATGGCCTGCAGTTCTTCTTCATAGGTGGTCTCCAGCCCGCGGACAGACAGGACTGTGCGGAGGTTTTAGGCCGGTGCGCTGTGACGCTGTAAAGTGAGAATGTTCCAGAAATAAATGTGATCAGAGTTTATTGTTATCAACTAACAGAATGGAAAGTAAATGATCAGAAGAGAAATCCCAATCAATATTTGGGGTGACCCCCCCTCTGCCTACTTCCAATCAATATTTGGGGTGACCCCGCTCTGCCTACTTCCTATCAATATTTGGGGTGACCCCACTCTGCCTACTTCCTATCAATATTTGGGGTGACCCCCCCTCTGCCTACTTCCAATCAATATTTGGGGTGACCCCCTTCTGCCTTCTTCCAATCAATATTTGGGGTGACCCCCCCTGCCTACTTCCAATCAATATTTGGGGTGACCCCCCCTGGCTACTTCCAATCAATATTTGGGGTGACCCCCTTCTGCCTACTTCCAATCAATATTTGGGGTGACCCCCCCCCCGCCTACTTCCAATCAATATTTGGGGTTATCAATATTTGGGGTGACCCCCCCTCTGCCTACTTCCAATCAATATTTGGGGTGACCCCCTTCTGCCTTCTTCCAATCAATATTTGGGGTGACCCCCCCTGCCTACTTCCAATCAATATTTGGGGTGACCCCCCCTGGCTACTTCCAATCAATATTTGGGGTGACCCCCTTCTGCCTACTTCCAATCAATATTTGGGGTGACCCCCTCTGCCTTCTTCCAATCAATATTTGGGGTGACCCCCCCTCTGCCTACTTCCAATCAATATTTGGGGTGACCCCTCTCTGCCTACTTCCAATCAATATTTGGGGTGACCCCTCTGTGCCTACTTCCAATCAATATTTGGGGTGACCCCTCTCTGCCTACTTCCAATCAATATTTGGGGTGACCCCCTCTGCCTTCTTCCAATCAATATTTGGGGTGACCCCCCCTCTGCCTACTTCCAATCAATATTTGGGGTGACCCCCCCTGACTACTTCCAATCAATATTTGGGGTGACCCCCCCCTGACTACTTCCAATCAATATTTGGGGTGACCCCGCTCTGCCTTCTTCCAATCAATATTTGGGGTGACCCCCCTCTGCTTCTTCCAATCAATATTTGGGGTGACCCCCCTTTACTTGCACCCAGGTGATGAAGGAACTCGGCAGGTGGGTTGGTCTGGGGACATCTCGGAGGACTGAGCACCGATCTTCTGTCTCTTCATGTAACCCCAGACAGACCCCATGATGGTGAGATCCGGGCCCTGTGGGGGCCCAACCGTCACTTCCAGGTCTCCTTGTTCTTCTATACGCAGAAGATAGTTTGGGGTGGTTGTCCTGCTGCAGAATACATTTTGGGCCAATCACACGTCTCCCTGATGGTACGGCATGATGGATCAGTATCTTGTATGTCTCAGCATTGATCCCGACCAAATCTCCAACTCCATTGGCAGAAATGCCGCCCCAGACTTGTCAGGAGCCTCCACCATGCTTCACAGTTGCTGCAGACACTCGTTGTTGTAGCGCTCTCCAGCCCTTCTGCCTCCCGCTACAGCCAAATATTTCACATTTTGACTCATCAGTGTTACTGACTGAGGCCATGGTGGGGGATCGGTCACCAGCAGAGGCCGCGCCCCTTTTTTTTTTAGTGTTTTCTGCCTAGCATTCTACTCCTGCAGGTGGCGCTATAACCCAGTGGTTCCATATCTTGGCCGTGTCCTTCACTGAACGCAGAGAATAGGATTTTTTGTGCTCTCCATAAAATGCGTCAGATGAGACTTTCTGCCATTTCTGTTGGTTTAGGGTGAAGATCTGATGAAGGTGAAAGTTGAGGGTGACGTAGAAGAGACGTATGTGAGGGATGATCAGCAACATACGGAGGAGGGTGGAATGACGAGGACACTCAAAGAGGAGGACACTCCTACAGAGATCAGCACAGGTGACCCATAATATATTCTCTTATCTCTGCTCTGTTGCTTACTACTTCCAATCAATATTTGGGGTGACCCCGCTCTGCCTTCTTCCAATCAATATTTGGGGTGACCCCCCTCTGCTTCTTCCAATCAATATTTGGGGTGACCCCCCTTTACTTGCACCCAGGTGATGAAGGAACTCGGCAGGTGGGTTGGTCTGGGGACATCTCGGAGGACTGAGCACCGATCTTCTGTCTCTTCATGTAACCCCAGACAGACCCCATGATGGTGAGATCCGGGCCCTGTGGGGGCCCAACCGTCACTTCCAGGTCTCCTTGTTCTTCTATACGCAGAAGATAGTTTGGGGTGGTTGTCCTGCTGCAGAATACATTTTGGGCCAATCACACGTCTCCCTGATGGTACGGCATGATGGATCAGTATCTTGTATGTCTCAGCATTGATCCCGACCAAATCTCCAACTCCATTGGCAGAAATGCCGCCCCAGACTTGTCAGGAGCCTCCACCATGCTTCACAGTTGCTGCAGACACTCGTTGTTGTAGCGCTCTCCAGCCCTTCTGCCTCCCGCTACAGCCAAATATTTCACATTTTGACTCATCAGTGTTACTGACTGAGGCCATGGTGGGGGATCGGTCACCAGCAGAGGCCGCGCCCCTTTTTTTTTTAGTGTTTTCTGCCTAGCATTCTACTCCTGCAGGTGGCGCTATAACCCAGTGGTTCCATATCTTGGCCGTGTCCTTCACTGAACGCAGAGAATAGGATTTTTTGTGCTCTCCATAAAATGCGTCAGATGAGACTTTCTGCCATTTCTGTTGGTTTAGGGTGAAGATCTGATGAAGGTGAAAGTTGAGGGTGACGTAGAAGAGACGTATGTGAGGGATGATCAGCAACATACGGAGGAGGGTGGAATGACGAGGACACTCAAAGAGGAGGACACTCCTACAGAGATCAGCACAGGTGACCCATAATATATTCTCTTATCTCTGCTCTGTTGCTGCACACTGATTGGTCCAGAGTAAGGCGGGATCTGAGTGATATCAGCCAATAGTAGGTTGGTAATGGTCACCTCCCTGTACTGATCCCCGTCCTGGGGCTCAGCTGGCAGTATTGGGTTGGGTGTCACTCCTAGTTCCAGGAGCACAGATATGAGGACACAGATTGGGCCTTTCTTAGGTCGGTTCCTCTTCTTCCAGCAGACTTCTAGCTAAACATAAAACTTTATTATCAGTCTTGTTGGGATGAAAAGTAACAAAGACTGAAACACTTCTCTTTCCAGGAGCACATACTTCTCCAAGCTCCCTCCAGTGCTGCTCATCACCAGAAGCCTAGGCCTGGGGTCACTTGTTCTGTGGTGAAGGATCTACAAGTCTGAACTTTGATCCTCTTGTTCCTCAGAGATCACATGGCCCAGTGCCTAGGCTTGTGGTTGGGTGAAGAGCATGCTCCTCCCAGTCCCCATTGGCTCCACCTCTTCTGACAGGGCTTTGTAAATGTAGAATTGATCTGGGAGGAGGAGCAAAGGCCGTTTGACTGAAGAGGGGAGGAGTCACAGCTGGTTGGGACCTCCACAGAGAACATCTGCTCCCTCAGACCTCCTGATCCAGATGGAATGTTGAGTGAAGTCATCTAACCCTCTCATATCTCTCCATCATGTGTTTCTATGTTTCCAGGACACGCCATGGAGGAACCCTCAAAGGATCCTCTGACTTTATCTCCAGGTTGGAAGATGGAAGATGAGGACATCACAGCAGATTGTGCGGGAGAAGAGACAGTGAGCTCAGCTATGGATGGTGGACTTCACCGTGTGGGTGGAGCATGGAATCCCTCTGACTCTGAGCAACCTCGTCCTGCGGGGGATGGTGCCGGAATTCAGGGGGAGGAGACATTTCCCTGTCCCGAGTGCGGGGAAAGTTTTACCTGTGAATTAAGTCTTTCTGAACATCAGAAATCTCACATGGGGAAGAAGCTGTATTCCTGTCCTGAGTGCGGGAAATGTTTTTCACAGAGGTCCCATCTTTCTGAGCATAAGAGATTACACACACGGGAAAATCCATATTTCTGCCCTGAGTGCGGGAAGTCTTTTTTACAGAAGTACAGTCTTTCCAGACATCAGAGATCACACACAGGGGAGAAGCCGTTTTCCTGCCCTGAGTGCGGGAAACGTTATTCACAGAAAGCCAATCTTTCAGAGCATAGGAGGCTACACACAGGGGAGAAGCCATATGTCTGCCCTGAGTGCGGGAAGGGTTTTTCACTGAAGTGCAGTCTTTTCAGACATCAGAGATTACACACAGGGAAGAGGCCATTTTCCTGCCCCGAGTGTGGGAAAAGTTATTCACGGAAATCAGAACTTGTTATACATCAAAGATCTCACACGGGGGAGAGGCCATATTCATGCTCTGAGTGCGGGAAACGTTTTGCCCAGCACACTCATCTTTCTGTACATCAGAGATCGCACACGGGGGAGAGGCCATATGTCTGCCCTGAGTGCGGAAACTGTTATAAACAGAAATCAGAACTTGTTGCACATCAAAGAAATCACACGGGGGAGAAGCCGTACTCCTGCTCTGAGTGTGGGAAGGGTTATTCAGATAAGTCCACTCTTACCAGGCACCAGAGAATGCACACGGGCGAGAAGCCATATTCCTGTCCCGAGTGTGGAAAATGTTTTTCACACCTGTCCCATCTTTACACACATCAGAGGTCTCACACAGGAGAGAAGCCGTATGCTTGCTCCGAGTGCGGCAAATGTTTTTCGCAGCAGGCCCATCTTAAGAAACATCAGAGGTCTCACACGGGCGAGAAGCCGTATGCTTGCTCTGAGTGCGGGAAATGGTTTTCGAGGAAGACTCATCTGAACAGACACCAGAGATCTCACTGCGTGTGGATGAAGGGAAGGGGAGATCAGACTACATGACGGGACTGACCATGTCACTGCAGTAGTGATCAGACTGCACAGGCAGCTTCATTGACTCTGGAGAGCCCCCTGCTGGAGGAAAGTGGAAGATATGACGTCTTCAGATGGAACATTTCCCTGATAAAGATACAAATATATGAAGAGACGTTACAATGTAACAAAGGAGGACTAAATATTTATATTGTTTTATAATTACATTCGTTGTAAAGTGATTGACTCGATCCCAGTGTGCCCAACTGGGTCAAAGGGTCTCTCCCTGGCCAGCTGCGTCATAGTGATCCCTCTCTGGCCATCCTCATCATAGTGATCCCTCTCTGGCCATCTGCGTCATAGTGATCCCTCTCTGGCCAGCTGCGTCATAGTGATCCCTCTCTGGCCATCCTCATCATAGTGATCCCTCTCTGGCCATCTGTGTCATAGTGATCCCTCTCTGGCCAGCTGCGTCATAGTGATCCCTCTCTGGCCATCTGCGTCATAGTGATCTCTCTCTGGCCATCTGCATCATAGTGATCCTTCTCTGGCCATCTGTGTCATAGTGATCCCTCTCTGGCCATCTGCGTCATAGTGATCCCTCTCTGGCCAGCTGCGTCATAGTGATCTCTCTCTGGCCATCTGCATCATAGTGATCTCTCTCTGGCCATCTGCTTCATAGTGATCCCTCTCTGGCCATCTGCGTCATAGTGATCCCTCTCTGGCCATCTGCATCATAGTGATCCCTCTCTGGCCATCTGCGTCATAGTGATCCCTCTCTGGCCAGCTGCATCATAGTGATCCCTCTCTGGCTAGCTGCGTCATAGTGATCCCTCTCTGGCCAGCTGCATCATAGTGATCCCTCTCTGGCCAGCTGCGTCATAGTGATCCCTCTCTGGCCATCCTCATCATAGTGATCCCTCTCTGGCTAGCTGCGTCATAGTGATCCCTCTCTGGCTAGCTGCGTCATAGTGATCCCACTCTGGCCATCCTCATCATAGTGATCCCTCTCTGGCCATCTGCAACCAATGATGCCATGCAGAGACACAAATGGAGGTTCACAGAGACTATAGCAGCTGGGCCGCACAGGCGTCATTGGTTGCTAGGATGCAGACGGGTACATCATGGCAGCCAAAGATGTTGTGATGGCCACCAGCACCTTAGCAACCAATGATACCATACAGACAAATACAGAGTTCTTCATGTTCCATCTGCACAGTAGTAACTCACAAGTGCTGATGAGGGTTTGTTGGGGCCGGAGTTGACAGTAGTTACAGTAGGTGGGCAGTGGAGAAGTAGCCCAGATACCAGAGATCCATGTTGTGCTTCCTCTAGTCTTAATCGGTGGGAAAGAGTGCGGAGCGAGCAGAACTCCACTCACCACCCCCACCAGTGCTAGATCCCTCAGCCTTGACCCTGACCAAAGACGAAACCAACTAGTGGTGAGAAATCTTAAATGATGCCCCAATGGTGCAAATAACGAGGTAGCTCCCCGCGCTTCAGCCTGACTGGCCTTACTTACAAAGTGCGTCTTCAGAGACAGGGTCAGACCTGGGGGCTCAGAAAGCACTCTGCAGTTAACTTACTCAGTACACTTACGTCTGGAAAGAGCCATTTTGAAGAGCCCGGTGTGTGAAGGTGACATTCCAGGCAATCCCTGAATGTCCAATCCGGGAAGGTCCAGGTATGCATCATAGTGATCCCTCTCTGGCCATCCTCATCATAGTGATCCCTCTCTGGCCATCCGCATCATAGTGATCCCTCTCTGGCCATCTGCGTCATAGTGATCCCTCTCTGGCCATCCTCATCATAGTGATCCCTCTCTGGCCATCTGCATCATAGTGATCCCTCTCTGGCCATCTGCATCATAGTGATCCCTCTCTGGCCATCTGCGTCATAGTGATCCCTCTCTGGCCAGCTGCGTCATAGTGATCCCTCTCTGGCCATCCTCATCATAGTGATCCCTCTCTGGCTAGCTGCGTCATAGTGATCCCTCTCTGGCTAGCTGCGTCATAGTGATCCCACTCTGGCCATCCTCATCATAGTGATCCCTCTCTGGCCATCTGCAACCAATGATGCCATGCAGAGACACAAATGGAGGTTCACAGAGACTATAGCAGCTGGGCCGCACAGGCGTCATTGGTTGCTAGGATGCAGACGGGTACATCATGGCAGCCAAAGATGTTGTGATGGCCACCAGCACCTTAGCAACCAATGATACCATACAGACAAATACAGAGTTCTTCATGTTCCATCTGCACAGTAGTAACTCACAAGTGCTGATGAGGGTTTGTTGGGGCCGGAGTTGACAGTAGTTACAGTAGGTGGGCAGTGGAGAAGTAGCCCAGATACCAGAGATCCATGTTGTGCTTCCTCTAGTCTTAATCGGTGGGAAAGAGTGCGGAGCGAGCAGAACTCCACTCACCACCCCCACCAGTGCTAGATCCCTCAGCCTTGACCCTGACCAAAGACGAAACCAACTAGTGGTGAGAAATCTTAAATGATGCCCCAATGGTGCAAATAACGAGGTAGCTCCCCGCGCTTCAGCCTGACTGGCCTTACTTACAAAGTGCGTCTTCAGAGACAGGGTCAGACCTGGGGGCTCAGAAAGCACTCTGCAGTTAACTTACTCAGTACACTTACGTCTGGAAAGAGCCATTTTGAAGAGCCCGGTGTGTGAAGGTGACATTCCAGGCAATCCCTGAATGTCCAATCCGGGAAGGTCCAGGTATGGCCTCCAAAGATATTGTTGAGATATCCTCCATCTGGAAAGCTGCTATGTAGAGACTAGGGATGCACCGATACCACTTTTTTAAGACCGAGTACGAGTACCGATACTTTTGATCAAGTACTCGCCGATACCAATTACCGATACTTTTTCTTAAAGGGACAGGTCACATGTTTTCTAAAGCAATACAAACTAATGCTTTAAGGTCACTTTCTTAATATTATGATTCATGAGATGACGAGGGAGCATATGACGCCGGCTTTGCACGCTACCCAGCTTCCTGATTGGCCAGGAAGTCGGCTCCGTGCTCTCTCATCACAAGTGACGAGAGAGCATGGAGCCGTTTCCTGGCCAATCAGGAAACCGGCAGCGTGTAATGACGCGCTGCCCGGCTTCCTGATACAGGAAGTACTCGTGCTAGGTATCGGAGCATTTGGGCGAATACGAGTGTGACGACATGGTGATGAGTTTATGAGTTAAATGTGTATTGGTGTTGGGTTATGTTTGAGTGCGTTATGCTGTGTGACCTGGTTAGGGAAAGACTATCAGCACCATCCCTCGTTATCTCCCATTGTTCTCTGAGGGAGCTCAGAACAATGACATTCTGGCCAGGCTCTTGCTATGGCTGTCTGGAGTTCGTTAGCAGGTGGACACCTGTGGTGTTGAGCACACCGATGGTCTGGGAGGGGAGGTGGATGTGATGGGATTATAATCTGATCTCATCACTTGCTGTATAAAAGTTTGTGCAGTCGCTCAATAAAGGAGAGTTTGTTTCACCTACACTCAAGCCTTGGCTAGTGACTGGGGAAACTGGGAGCTAAGGATCTTCAGGTTCCAATATCTCCTCAGCAAGAAAGAAGACAGCGGCGGACATACTCATCCTGAGTACGGGGGTCTGTCACAACGAGTACTCACCCAAATACTCTAGTATCGGCACCGATACCGATACTAGTATCGGTATCGGTGCATCCCTACTAGAGACCATCTCATGCAGCAGGGAATCTTGATACATAACAGGCTAGACATATTTCAGCAGACCTGAAGGGAAGGCGTCCAACCTCCTAGGACAACTCTAGGTATCAACTCTTGATCACCGAGCAGCCACTGCATTACAGCCCAATGGATTGCTATTCAGAGGAGTGTTAAAGCCTCCCACCATTGGCATCACTACAGGGTGTTGGGGGGGGGCCGCACCCGGGTGACACCACAATAACTGGCAGTCACTTTGGTGACACCCCCTCTACAAAGTCAGGCACTCAGTCATGGACCGAGAGCCCGACAGTGTCAGGAGAAAGGAGGGGACCCGGCAGCATGCCTCATCCCCTCGTCTCTCTACCGCCGTCCAGCACCAAGAAGGCCGCCAGCAGGCGTCATTCAGATGGCCGCACATGCATGATGATGTCATAGCGCACGAGCGATGATGGCTCCCGGCCTCGGGACGCCCCAGATCGCCCTCGCTAGGTTATTCCTTGCAACAAGGCCGGCCATCCATTCTGGTCTAGCAGCGTTTCCCAGCCTGTTAGTGTGTGTGCCTCCTCCTGCTGTGATCCCCTTCCCCCGATACCTGTCACATAGACACAGACATCGGGGAGGTTGTGTCTGTGCAGCCCCAATGGGGCATAGAATATGTTATAGAAGTTAATATAGATAGAAGTTTTGCATAGTGTTTTCCCTATATCATTTTCTATAGTCATTCTATATTTGTTCCTATATTGCCATCTAGTGGCCTTTTGTGGTAGTGTATTTATTTTTCAATGTTGCCTTCCTTGATATTCCTGGGGTCGATGACACAGTTCCTTTTTATGTATGCCCCTCCCTTCTTCCTGAGTGCAGTACTTCCTGTGTCATGGCCACAGCTAACAGGCCACTTGTAACTAGGACACATGTACTCTATTACGCTAGAAAAGGCATCATTTTCTGACCGCACAATACTGAAACCATTCAATCTGCTGTTCCTATCATCTGCTGTAACCCTGATGTTAAAGAATAAACACCTCTTTTGGATGAAACGGTATTGACGAGTTCAGCTATCTGACAAGGATTGTCCGCAGTGAGTATATCTGCTTATACAGGCCAGGCATAGAGGTCTCAGCAAGGGATATATCGCTATCACAACAATCGGAGTCAGAATAGTGTCTTTTGGGGGCGTGGCCTGGCTATGGCGGAGTGAAGAAGCACATT
>NW_017309843.1:40221-42700 GCF_000935625.1 Nanorana parkeri | reverse complement strand
AGACGGAGATATCCAGTCGGGGTATCAGGGAGTCCATCACATAAGACACACAGCATACTCCAACCAATGGGAAGCCATAGAAAAATTACCAAAACGTGAAGCCAATCAATGGACACTGGTGGCAGCAGAAGAAGAGAGGCACTGATCACAGGTACAGGAAATCCAGTATCCGGCACTGATCACAGGTAGAGGGGATCCAGTATCCGGCACTGATCACAGGTACAGGGGATCCAGTATCAGGCACTGATCACAGGTACAGGGGATCCCATTGAGGATCCAGTATCAGGCACTGATCACAGGTACAGGGGATCCAGTATCAGGCACTGATAACAGGTACAGGAAATCCAGTATCAGGCACTGATCACCGATATAGGGGATCCAGTCAAGGATCCAGTATCAGGCACTGATCACGGGTACAGGGGGATCCCAACCAATCGGGGATCCAGTCGAGGATCCAGTATCAGGCACGGATCAGAGGTAGAGGGGATCCAGTATCAGGCACTGATTACAGGTACAGACGATTTTCCATAGGATCCACAACCAGGAACAATCCCGGCCAGAGGACACGCTGCAAGATGTGTCGGGTTTCCAGATATTCCAAGAGAGGATCCAGTAATCTTTAGATATCAGGTAATGGGAATAGAGAAGATCCAGTAACTGGCAGAAGAGGAACGAATAGAATGCGGAGATCACAGATGCAGGTAATCTAGTAGAGAATCTGTAAGGTTACAGATATCCGACACCGGAGATTCTGCCCGGGACCCACTAATAGGCAATGACCACAGGTTCCGGGATCTGCTGATCATTCAAGTAGCAGAAATCATGGGAACGAGGATCCAGCAGAGAATACCTAAGTGGTAGATATCACACGCACAAGGGATCCAGCAGAAGGGATGAAATCCAGTATCAGGCACTGATCACCGATATAGGGGATCCAGTCAAGGATCCAGTATCAGGCACTGATCACGGGTACAGGGGGATCCCAACCAATCGGGGATCCAGTCGAGGATCCAGTATCAGGCACGGATCAGAGGTAGAGGGGATCCAGTATCAGGCACTGATTACAGGTACAGGGGATCCAGTATCAGGCACTGATCACAGGTACAGGGGATCCAGTATCAGGCACTGATCACAGGTACAGGGGATCCAGTATCAGGCACTGATCAGAGGTAGAGGGGATCCAGTATCAGGCACTGATTACAGGTACAGACGATTTTCCATAGGATCCACAACCAGGAACAATCCCGGCCAGAGGACACGCTGCAAGATGTGTCGGGTTTCCAGATATTCCAAGAGAGGATCCAGTAATCTTTAGATATCAGGTAATGGGAATAGAGAAGATCCAGTAACTGGCAGAAGAGGAACGAATAGAATGCGGAGATCACAGATGCAGGTAATCTAGTAGAGAATCTGTAAGGTTACAGATATCCGACACCGGAGATTCTGCCCGGGACCCACTAATAGGCAATGACCACAGGTTCCGGGATCTGCTGATCATTCAAGTAGCAGAAATCATGGGAACGAGGATCCAGCAGAGAATACCTAAGTGGTAGATATCACACGCACAAGGGATCCAGCAGAAGGGATATGGGTACAGGGGATCCGGATACAGGGGATCCAGCAGAGGGGATCTAGGTACAAGGGATCCAGCAGAGGGGATCTGGGTACAGGGGATCCAGCAGAGGGGATCTGGGTACAGGGGATCCAGCAGAGGGGATCTGGGTACAGGGGATCCAGCAGAGGGGATCTGGGTACAGGGGATCCAGCAGAGGGGATCTGGGTACAGGGGATCCAGCAGAGGGGATCTGGGTACAGGGGATCCAGCAGAGGGGATCTGGGTACAGGGGATCCAGCAGAGGGGATCTGGGTACAGGGGATCCAGCAGAGGGGATCTGGGTACAGGGGATCCAGCAGAGGGGATCTGGGTACAGGGGATCCAGCAGAGGGGATCTGGGTACAGGGGATCCAGCAGAGGGGATCTGGGTACAGGGGATCCAGCAGAGGGGATCTGGGTACAGGGGATCCAGCAGAGGGGATCTGGGTACAGGGGATCCAGTCGGGCAGAGGGGAGCTGGGTACAGGGGATCCAGCAGAGGGGATCTGGGTACAGGGGATCCAGCAGAGGGGATCTGGGTACAGGGGATCCAGCAGAGGGGATCTGGGTACAGGGGATCCAGCAGAGGGGATCTGGGTACAGGGGATCCAGCAGAGGGGATCTGGGTACAGGGGATCCGGGTACAGGGGAGCCAGCAGAGGGTATCTGGGTATAGGGGATCCAGCAGAGGGTATCTGGGTACAGGGGATCCAGCAGAGGGGATCTGGGTACAGGGGATCCAGCACAGGGGATCTGGGTACAGGGGATTCAGCACAGGAGATCTGGGTACCGGGGATCCAGCAGAGGGGATCTGGGTAGAGGGCATCCAGCAGAGGGGATCTGGGCACAGGGGATCCAGCAGAGGGGATCTGGGCAAAGGCGAGC
>NW_017309843.1:37246-40062 GCF_000935625.1 Nanorana parkeri | reverse complement strand
ATCCAGCAGAGGGGATCTGGGCACAGGGGATCCAGCAGAGGGGATCTGGGTACCGGGGATCCAGGCAGAGGGGATCTGGGTACAGGGGATCCAGCAGAAGGGATTTGGATACCGGGGATATGGACACAGGGGATCCAGCAGAGGGGATCTGGGCACTGGGGATCTGAGCACAGGGGATCCAGCAGATGGGATCTGGCACAGGGGATCCAGCAGAGAGATCTGGGCACAGTGGATCCAGCAGAGAGCATCTGGTCACAGGGGATCCAGCAGAGAGGATCTGGTCACAGGGGATCCAGCAGAGAGCATCTGGTCACAGGGGATCCAGCAGAGAGGATCTGGGCACAGGGGATCCAACACAGGAGATATGGGTGCATGGGATCCAGCACAGTTTATCTGGGTAGAGGGGATCTGGGCACAGGGGATCCAGCAGAGGGGATCTGGGTACAGGGGATCCAGCAGAGGGGATCTGGGTACAGGGGATCCAGCACATGGGGATCTGGGTACAGTGGATCCAGCACAGGGGATTTGGGTACAGGGGATCAAGCACAGGGGATCTGGGTACAGGGGATCCAGCACATGGGATCTGGGTACAGGTTGTCCAGCAGAGGGAATCTGGGTACGGGGGATCCAGGTAGAGGGGATCTGGGCACAGGGGATCCAGGTAGAAGGGATCTGGGTACAGGGGATCCAGCAGAGGGGATCTGGGTACAGGGGATCCAGCAGAGGGGATCTGGGTACAGGGGATCCAGCAGAGGGGATCTGGGTACAGGGGATCCAGCAGAGGGGATCTGGGCAGAGGGGATCGGCACAGGGGATCCAGCAGAGGAGATCTGGGCACAGGGGATCCAGCAGAGGGGATCTGGGCACATGGGATCCAGCAGAGGGGATCTGGGCACAGGGGATCCAGCAGAGGGGAGGGGATCTGGGCACAGTGGATCCTGCAGAGGGGAGGGGATCTGGGTACAGGGGATCCAGCACAGTAGATCTGGGTACAGGGATCCAGCAGAGGGGATTTGGGTACAGGGGATCCAGCAGAGGGGATCTGGGTACAGGGGATTTAGCAGAGGGGATCTGGATACAGGGGATTCAGGTAGAGGGGATCTGGGTACAGGGGATTTAGCAGAGGGGATCTGGGTACAGTGGATCCAGCACAGTGGATCTGGGTACAGGGGATCCAGCAGAGGGGATTTGGGTACAGGGGATCCAGCAGAGGGGATCTGGGTACGGGGGATCCAGGTAGAGGGCATCTGGGCACAGGGGATCCAGGTAGAGGGTATCTGGGCACAGGGGATCCAGGTAGAGGGGATCTGGGTACAGGGGATCCAGCAGAGGGGATCTGGGTACGGGGGATCCAGGTAGAGGGCATCTGGGCACAGGGGATCCAGGTAGAGGGTATCTGGGCACAGGGGATCCAGGTAGAGGGGATCTGGGTACAGGGGATCCAGCAGAGGAGATCTGGGCACAGAGGATCAAGCAGAGGGGATCTGGGCACAATCCAGCAGAGGGGATCTGGGCACATGGGATCCAGCAGAGGGGATCTGGGCACAGGGGATCTGGACACAGGGGATCCAGCAGAGAGGATCTGGGCACAGGGGATCCAGCAGAGAGGATCCAACACAGGAGATCTGGGTGCAGGGGATCCAGCACAGTTGATCTGGGTACAGGGGATCCAGCAGAGGAGATCTGGGTACAGGGGATCCAGCAGAGGAGATCTGGGTACCGGGGATCCAGCAGAGGGGATCTGGGTACAGGGCATCCAGCACAGGGGATCCAGCAGAGGGGATCTGGGTACTGGGCATCCAGCAGAGGGGATCTGGGCACTGGGGGTCCAGCAGAGGGGATCTGGGTACAGGGGATTTAGCAGAGGGGATCTGGGTACAGGGGATTTAGCAGAGGGGATCTGGGTACAGGGGATTTAGCAGAGGGGATCTGGGTACAGGGGATTTAGCAGAGGGGATCTGGGTACAGGGGATTTAGCAGAGGGGATCTGGGTACAGGGGATTTAGCAGAGGGGATCTGGGTACAGGGGATTTAGCAGAGGGGATCTGGGTACAGGGGATTTAGCAGAGGGGATCTGGGTACAGGGGATTTAGCAGAGGGGATCTGGGTACAGGGGATTTAGCAGAGGGGATCTGGGTACAGGGCATCCAGCACAGGGGATCCAGCAGAGGGGAGGGGATCTGGGCACAGTGGATCCTGCAGAGGGGATCTGGGCACAGGGGATCCAGCAGAGGAGATCTGGGCACATGTGATCCAGCAGAGGAGATCTGGGTACAGGGGATCCAGCACAGTGGATCTGGGTACAGGGGATCCAGCAGAGGGGATTTGGGTACAGGGGATCCAGCAGAAGGGATCTGGGTACAGGGGATCTTGCAGAGGGGATCTGGGTACAGGGGATCCAGCAGAGGGGATCTGGGTACAGGGGGTCTGGGTACAGGGGATTTAGCAGAGGGGATCTGGGTACAGGGGATTCAGGTAGAGGGGATCTGGGTACAGGGGATTTAGCAGATGGGATCTGGGTACAGTGGATCCAGCACAGTGGATCTGGGTACAGGGGATCCAGCAGAGGGGATTTGGGTACAGGGGATCCAGCAGAGGGGATCTGGGTACAGGGAATCCAGCAGAGGGGATCTGGTTACATGGGATCCAGCAGAGGGGATCTGGGTACAGGGGATCCAGCAGAGGGGATCTGGGCAGAGGGGATCCAGCAGAGGGGATCTGGGTACAGGGGATCCAGCAGAGGGGATCTGGGTACAGGGGATCCAGCAGAGGGGATCTGGGTACAGGGGATCCAGCAGAGGGGATCTGGGTACAGG
>NW_017309843.1:30179-37013 GCF_000935625.1 Nanorana parkeri | reverse complement strand
GGATCAAGCAGAGGGGATCTGGGCACAGGGGATCCAGCAGAGGGGATCTGGGCACAGGGGATCCAGCAGAGGGGATCTGGGCACAGGGGATCCAGGCACATGGGATCCAGCAGAGGGGATCTGGGCACATGGGATCCAGCAGAGGGGATCTGGGCACATGGGATCCAGCAGAGGGGATCTGGGCACAGGGGATCTGGACACAGGGGATCCAGCAGAGAGGATCTGGGCACAGGGGATCCAGCAGAGAGGATCCAACACAGGAGATCTGGGTGCAGGGGATCCAGCACAGTTGATCTGGGTACAGGGGATCCAGCAGAGGAGATCTGGGTACAGGGGATCCAGCAGAGGAGATCTGGGTACCGGGGATCCAGCAGAGGGGATCTGGGTACAGGGCATCCAGCACAGGGGATCCAGCAGAGGGGATCTGGGTACTGGGCATCCAGCAGAGGGGATCTGGGCACTGGGGGTCCAGCAGAGGGGATCTGGGTACTGGGCATCCAGCAGAGGGGATCTGGGCACTGGGGGTCCAGCAGATGGGATCTGGGGACAGGGGATCCAGCAGAGGGGATCTGGGTACAGGGCATCCAGCAGAGGGGATCTGGGCACTGGGGGTCCAGCAGATGGGATCTGGGCAACGGGGATCCAGCAGAGGGGATCTGGGCACAGGGGATCCAGCAGAGGGGATCTGGGCACAGGGGATCCAGCAGAGGGGATCTGGGCACAGGGGATCCAGCAGAGGGGAGGGGATCTGGGCACAGTGGATCCTGCAGAGGGGAGGGGATCTGGGTACAGGGGATCCTGCACAGTAGATCTGGGTACAGGGATCCAGCAGAGGGGATTTGGGTACAGGGGATCCAGCAGAGGGGATCTGGGTACAGGGGATTCAGCAGAGGGGATCTGGGTACAGGGGATTTAGCAGAGGGGATCTGGATACAGGGGATTCAGGTAGAGGGGATCTGGGTACAGGGGATTTAGCAGAGGGGATCTGGGTACAGTGGATCCAGCACAGGGGATCTGGGTACAGGGGATCCAGCAGAGGGGATCTGGGTACAGGGGATCCAGCAGAGGGGATCTGGGTACAGGTGATCCAGCAGAGGGGATCTGGATACAGTGGATCCAGCACAGTGGATCTGGGTACAGGGGATCCAGCAGAGGGGATCTGGGTACAGGGAGTCTGGGTACAGGGGATTTAGCAGAGGGGATCTGGGTACAGGGGATCCAGCAGAGGGGATCTGGGTACAGGGGATCCAGCAGATGGGATCTGGGTACAGGGGATCCAGCAGAGGGGATCTGGGTACAGGGGATCCGGCAGAGGGGATCTGGGTACAGGGGATCCAGCAGAGGGGATCTGGGTACAGGGGATCCAGCAGAGGGGATCTGGGTACAGGGGATCCAGCAGAGGGGATCTGGGTACAGGGGATCCAGCAGAGGGGATCTGGGTACAGGGGATCCAGCAGAGGGGATCTGGGTACAGGGGATCCAGCAGAGGGGATCTGGGTACAGGGGATCCAGCAGAGGGGATCTGGGTACAGGGGATCCAGCAGAGGGGATCTGGGTACAGGGGATCCAGCAGAGGGGATCTGGGTACAGGGGATCCAGCAGAGGGGATCTGGGTACAGGGGATCCAGCAGAGGGGATCTGGGTACAGGGGATCCAGCAGAGGGGATCTGGGTACAGGGGATCCAGCAGAGGGGATCTGGGTACAGGGGATCCAGCAGAGGGGATCTGGGTACAGGGGATCCAGCAGAGGGGATCTGGGTACAGGGGATCCAGCAGAGGGGATCTGGGTACAGGGGATCCAGCAGAGGGGATCTGGGTACAGGGGATCCAGCAGAGGGGATCTGGGTACAGGGGATCCAGCAGAGGGGATCTGGGTACAGGGGATCCAGCAGAGGGGATCTGGGTACAGGGGATCCAGCAGAGGGGATCTGGGTACAGGGGATCCAGCAGAGGGGATCTGGGTACAGGGGATCCAGCAGAGGGGATCTGGGTACAGGGGATCCAGCAGAGGGGATCTGGGTACAGGGGATCCAGCAGAGGGGATCTGGGTACAGGGGATCCAGCAGAGGGGATCTGGGTACAGGGGATCCAGCAGAGGGGATCTGGGTACAGGGGATCCAGCAGAGGGGATCTGGGTACAGGGGATCCAGCAGAGGGGATCTGGGTACAGGGGATCCAGCAGAGGGGATCTGGGTACAGGGGATCCAGCAGAGGGGATCTGGGTACAGGGGATCCAGCAGAGGGGATCTGGGTACAGGGGATCCAGCAGAGGGGATCTGGGTACAGGGGATCCAGCAGAGGGGATCTGGGTACAGGGGATCCAGCAGAGGGGATCTGGGTACAGGGGATCCAGCAGAGGGGATCTGGGTACAGGGGATCCAGCAGAGGGGATCTGGGTACAGGGGATCCAGCAGAGGGGATCTGGGTACAGGGGATCCAGCAGAGGGGATCTGGGTACAGGGGATCCAGCAGAGGGGATCTGGGTACAGGGGATCCAGCAGAGGGGATCTGGGTACAGGGGATCCAGCAGAGGGGATCTGGGTACAGGGGATCCAGCAGAGGGGATCTGGGTACAGGGGATCCAGCAGAGGGGATCTGGGTACAGGGGATCCAGCAGAGGGGATCTGGGTACAGGGGATCCAGCAGAGGGGATCTGGGTACAGGGGATCCAGCAGAGGGGATCTGGGTACAGGGGATCCAGCAGAGGGGATCTGGGTACAGGGGATCCAGCAGAGGGGATCTGGGTACAGGGGATCCAGCAGAGGGGATCTGGGTACAGGGGATCCAGCAGAGGGGATCTGGGTACAGGGGATCCAGCAGAGGGGATCTGGGTACAGGGGATCCAGCAGAGGGGATCTGGGTACAGGGGATCCAGCAGAGGGGATCTGGGTACAGGGGATCCAGCAGAGGGGATCTGGGTACAGGGGATCCAGCAGAGGGGATCTGGGTACAGGGGATCCAGCAGAGGGGATCTGGGTACAGGGGATCCAGCAGAGGGGATCTGGGTACAGGGGATCCAGCAGAGGGGATCTGGGTACAGGGGATCCAGCAGAGGGGATCTGGGTACAGGGGATCCAGCAGAGGGGATCTGGGTACAGGGGATCCAGCAGAGGGGATCTGGGTACAGGGGATCCAGCAGAGGGGATCTGGGTACAGGGGATCCAGCAGAGGGGATCTGGGTACAGGGGATCCAGCAGAGGGGATCTGGATACAGGGGATCCAGCAGAGGGGATCTGGATACAGGGGATCCAGCAGAGGGGATCTGGGTACAGGTGATCTGGGTACAGGGGATCCAGCAGAGCATTTTTCATCTTCTCCATTGAGGGACATTGGCTCCCTCAGGATTGGTACCCGGGGGGGTTTATTGTACCAGCTTCAGGGGTCACTTATCTACCCTTATGGCATATTACGCTGGGATGTTCCTCACATTCTTGGATCTCTCTGTGATTGGTTGCCCGGCCAGAAACCTCATTCTTCTAGTGTAACCTTCCTTAAGGGTGGCGAGTGTTAGGCTTGGGCCCTCACATACAGACCAGTTGGTCTTCTCTTTCTTGGCCAAGGTTCTCTCTGGTGATCGGCTTTCCTGGGCCTTTGTCCCGGTGTTGTGGAGGAGCGATCTCGTCTGAGGAGGACCTCTCCATCTGACCGGGCATTTCTCCTCTTCTGGTCCAGACTCGGGGGTTGATCCTTCAGGTAGTTCCAAGTTGCAGACGGTTTCCAGTCCCTTCTTATGGGCATGTCCTGGGCACAAAACGCCCAGGTGTGAAGCGGGCCTAAGGTGGAATAACTCAGCAACAAGCCAGAGCTCAGGCCAGGTTTTTATAGCCAGGGGATGTAAGACCGCCCCCCCGGTCACCGAGGCAACCAGGAGGCCTCCCTCCCCGGGAGCCAATGGCAGGCGAGAAAGATGGAAGGTGTGTGCTGGGAACCTCCCCCAGCAAGGCCCACACCTGATAGCGCTACTGGCGCAGGAGGGCTACGCGTGCACAACTCGTGCATGCGCACCCGCAACCCGGGCACCAGGAGTTCTACCAGGCAGGAGGGGAACCCGTGCCCGTTGTCCCCGTACAGAGGTAACACCCCCTGGCTTCCTGACATCCATTGAGGCACACAGGTCCCGCTCCTCGGTGTTTTATGCTTTCCCTTAGGTTTAGGGGTAGCAAACCTCTGGCCCTCCAGCTGTGGGGTGGAACTACAAATCCCATGATGCATCTCTCTTCGGTGAGTCATGTCTGTGGCTGTGAGAATCATGCAATGCCTCATGGGATTTGTAGTTCCACCCCACAGCTGGAGGGCCGGAGGTTTGCTACCCCCGCCTTCGGTGCTGCTTTTCCCCAAAAGTGAGGCATGCTGGGTAGCGGAAGGTTATATGGGGGCTGGCTTACAATTTTACCATCTGAAGGCGCCCGTATAACCCAACTATGTGAATTTCTGTGTCCCTCAATGGACTACCAAGAAGAGATTGCGGTACAGAAATCGGTGGCGTGGCCGATAACAACACGGAGGCGGAGCCAGGAAATATTAGAGTGTATCTAAAGCCACAATGTTTCCTTTATTCTATTCTGGATGGAGCGGGGGAAGGGTTAATCCTGGTTGGAGATTTACTGTTCAGTCATTTATTGGGGTTCCTGTAGCCTGGAGGAGCAGTGCCCTCCCCCCATATAGGAAGGTAGGTGATGTTATCGGAGTAGGTAAGTTGCTGGGGATGGAATCCCGGGAGACTCGTACTGAAGAGCTGACGCTCCAGGGAACAGGTGTACCAGGGGCCGGGGGCTGCCAATAGTCACATGGAATGCCGGGCCGAGGTGTGAGCGAGAGGGCCAGCGAGGGTTCCGCAGGACGGGTGCCAGTCCTGGGACTGATCCCCTCCGAGGGGCCGTGAATCACATTTTCACACCTTATTAAAAACAAAACGCGCTTTCATCGGGGGCAGGAAATGAGTTTTATAGGATTTCCAGGTCCCGGCCCCCAACCGGCCCCCAAATGATATAAATACGCCGGGAGAGAGCGGGGGGAGGAAGACAGCATGAGTACACCCGACCGGGAGCACTCCGCATAGGGACTCACACACCGGGAGCACTCCGCATAGGGACTCACACACCGGGAGCACTCCGCATAGGGACTCACACACAGGGAGCACTCCGCATAGGGACTCACACACAGGGAGCACTCCGCATAGGGACTCACACACAGGGAGCACTCCGCATAGGGACTCACACACAGGGAGCACTCCGCATAGGGACTCACACACCGGGAGCACTCCGCATAGGGACTCACACACCGGGAGCACTCCGCATAGGGACTCACACACCGGGAGCACTCCGCATAGGGACTCACACACCGGGAGCACTCCGCATAGGGACTCACACACCGGGAGCACTCCGCATAGGGACTCACACACCGGGAGCACTCCGCATAGGGACTCACACACCGGGAGCACTCCGCATAGGGACTCACACACCGGGAGCACTCCGCATAGGGACTCACACACCGGGAGCACTCCGCATAGGGACTCACACTGGGAGCACTCCGCATAGGGACTCATACACGGGGAGCACTCCGCATAGGGACTCATACACGGGGAGCACTCCGCATAGGGACTCATACACGGGGAGCACTCCGCATAGGGACTCATACACGGGGAGCACTCCGCATAGGGACTCATACACGGGGAGCACTCCGCATAGGGACTCATACACGGGGAGCACTCCGCATAGGGACTCATACACGGGGAGCACTCCGCATAGGGACTCATACACGGGGAGCACTCCGCATAGGGACTCATACACGGGGAGCACTCCGCATAGGGACTCATACACGGGGAGCACTCCGCATAGGGACTCATACACGGGGAGCACTCCGCATAGGGACTCATACACGGGGAGCACTCCGCATAGGGACTCATACACGGGGAGCACTCCGCATAGGGACTCATACACGGGGAGCACTCCGCATAGGGACTCATACACGGGGAGCACTCCGCATAGGGACTCATACACGGGGAGCACTCCGCATAGGGACTCATACACGGGGAGCACTCCGCATAGGGACTCATACACGGGGAGCACTCCGCATAGGGACTCATACACGGGGAGCACTCCGCATAGGGACTCATACACAGGGAGCACTCCGCATAGGGACATAGAAGGGGAGCATTCTGTCTGCAGACACAGAGGGGGACATAGCAGGGACACAAGCAGGTAGGTCTCCATACAAACACACGCAGAGGCCGGGTCCCCCTCATATCCTCGGGGAGCGATCCCAGGAGCCACAAGCATGCTGCATCCACGGACACCCCCACTTCTGAGGCTCCTCCTTCTGTTCCTCGTCCTCCCGCACACGCAGAGTCGCTGCTACTTCCAGGCCAGAGGTAGGTACCAGGACTCCGCCATTATATTGGGTCTGTATTGAACATGTTCAGGGGTTCTACAGATGGGAAGTACAATGATACTGGGGAATGGCACTGTATAGGGACTATGGCTGGGGAATGGCACTGTATAGGGACCATGGCTGGGGAATGGCACTGTATAGGGACTATGGCTGGGGACTGGCACTGTATAGGGACTACGGCTGGGGACTGGCACTGTATAGGGACTACGGCTGGGGAATGGCATTGTATAGGGACCATGGCTGGGGAATGGCACCGTGCTGGATCATGGCTGGGGACTGGCACTGCATAGGGACCATGGCTGGGGAATGGCACTGTATAGGGACTATGGCTGGGGAATGGCATTGTGTAGGGACCATGGCTGGGGAATGGCACTGTGTAGGGACCATGGCTGGGGAATGGCACTGTATAGGGACTATGGCTGGGGAATGGCACTGTATAGGGAC
>NW_017309843.1:27267-29643 GCF_000935625.1 Nanorana parkeri | reverse complement strand
TGGCATTGGATAGGGACTATGGCTGGGGAAAGGCATTTTATAGGGACTATGGCTGGGGAATGGCATTGTATAGGGACTATGGCTGGGGAATGGCATTGTATAGGGACTATGGCTGGGGAATGGCATTGTATAGGGACTATGGCTGGGGAATGGCATTGTATAGGGACTATGGCTGGGGAATGGCATTGTATAGGGACTATGGCTGGGGAATGGCATTGTATAGGGACTATGGCTGGGGAATGGCATTGTATAGGGACTATGGCTGGGGAATGGCATTGTATAGGGACTATGGCTGGGGAATGGCATTGTATAGGGACTATGGCTGGGGAATGGCATTGTATAGGGACTATGGCTGGGGAATGGCATTGTATAGGGACTATGGCTGGGGAATGGCATTGTATAGGGACTATGGCTGGGGAATGGCATTGTATAGGGACTATGGCTGGGGAATGGCATTGTATAGGGACTATGGCTGGGGAATGGCATTGTATAGGGACTATGGCTGGGGAATGGCATTGTATAGGGACTATGGCTGGGGAATGGCATTGTATAGGGACTATGGCTGGGGAATGGCATTGTATAGGGACTATGGCTGGGGAATGGCATTGTATAGGGACTATGGCTGGGGAATGGCATTGTATAGGGACTATGGCTGGGGAATGGCATTGTATAGGGACTATGGCTGGGGAATGGCATTGTATAGGGACTATGGCTGGGGAATGGCATTGTATAGGGACTATGGCTGGGGAATGGCATTGTATAGGGACTATGGCTGGGGAATGGCATTGTATAGGGACTATGGCTGGGGAATGGCATTGTATAGGGACTATGGCTGGGGAATGGCATTGTATAGGGACTATGGCTGGGGAATGGCATTGTATAGGGACTATGGCTGGGGAATGGCATTGTATAGGGACTATGGCTGGGGAATGGCATTGTATAGGGACTATGGCTGGGGAATGGCATTGTATAGGGACTATGGCTGGGGAATGGCATTGTATAGGGACTATGGCTGGGGAATGGCATTGTATAGGGACTATGGCTGGGGAATGGCATTGTATAGGGACTATGGCTGGGGAATGGCATTGTATAGGGACTATGGCTGGGGAATGGCATTGTATAGGGACTATGGCTGGGGAATGGCATTGTATAGGGACTATGGCTGGGGAATGGCATTGTATAGGGACTATGGCTGGGGAATGGCATTGTATAGGGATCATGGCTGGGGAATGGCATTGTATAGGGACTATGGCTGGGGAATGGCATTGTATAGGGACTATGGCTGGGGAATGGCATTGTATAGGGACTATGGCTGGGGAATGGCATTGTATAGGGACTATGGCTGGGGAATGGCATTGTATAGGGACTATGGCTGGGGAATGGCATTGTATAGGGACTATGGCTGGGGAATGGCATTGTATAGGGACTATGGCTGGGGAATGGCATTGTATAGGGACTATGGCTGGGGAATGGCATTGTATAGGGACTATGGCTGGGGAATGGCATTGTATAGGGACTATGGCTGGGGAATGGCATTGTATAGGGACTATGGCTGGGGAATGGCATTGTATAGGGACTATGGCTGGGGAATGGCATTGTATAGGGACTATGGCTGGGGAATGGCATTGTATAGGGACTATGGCTGGGGAATGGCATTGTATAGGGACTATGGCTGGGGAATGGCATTGTATAGGGACTATGGCTGGGGAATGGCATTGTATAGGGACTATGGCTGGGGAATGGCATTGTATAGGGACTATGGCTGGGGAATGGCATTGTATAGGGATCATGGCTGGTTATGAGCAATATGTAACGTGTCAGACACTGTGAAACGCATTCCTGTTCATAGACTGAAGGGTCCTAACATACGTGTTCTCTCCTGACTGCAGCGCTGTGCCGACACGCCGGGAAGAACTACGGATTGGGAGAGTCCTGGCTGGGAAAGGACTGTCAGCTCTGCACATGTCTGCACCCGGTGGGAGTGGGATGCTGCGAGATGTAAGTACTCAGACACTGAACCAGGAGGAGGACCCAGGTCACCTGACCACACACAGGCAGCACAGGTCACATGACCACACACAGGGAGCACAGGTCACCTGACCACACACAGGCAGCACAGGTCACCTGACCACACACAGGGAGCACAGGTCACCTGACCACACACAGGCAGCACAGGTCACCTGACCACACACAGGCAGCACAGGTCACCTGACCACACACAGGGAGCACAGGTCACCTGACCACACACAGGCAGCACAGCACAGGTCACCTGACCACACACAGGCAGCACAGGTCACCTGACCACACACAGGCAGCACAGGTCACCTGACCACACACAGGGAGCACAGGTCACCTGACCACACACAGGCAGCACAG
>NW_017309843.1:25210-26473 GCF_000935625.1 Nanorana parkeri | reverse complement strand
CTTTATGTCTTCCCTCCGTCAGTGTTATTAGAGGGGATTTTAGCCTTAAGCACCATTGCATTGTGATGACTTGGGGCACGAGAGAGGGGACAGTGGGCTGCAGAGCTAACCATCTAATCCGTGTATTCCTCCACAGAACACAGCACCCCATTGACTTCCCGTCGTGGTGTGAAGCTCGCTACGACCCGCAGACCTGTCACATCTCCGTCGTTCAGAAAGCCAATCCGAACCTTCCATGTGTGCACAGCGCGGACTACGAATGGGGCTCAGCCGGGACCCCGGAACCCACTTCAGGGCCCATCTACCCCACCCACCTCGGCAGATAGACTGCACCCCCCATGTCTACCAGACCACTGTGCCGCCTCCCTATCCCGGGGACCCCCCATGTCTACCAGACCACTGTGACCGATGTACCGCCTCCCCATCCCGGGGACCCCCGTATATCCACAGACCACTGTGACCGATGTGCCGCCTCCCTATCCCGGGGACCCCCCATGTCTACCAGACCACTGTGACCGATGTACCGCCTCCCCATCCCGGGGACCCCCGTATATCCATTACAATCCAGCCGCCTCCTTGCTGCTTCCATCAGGGCAGTGCCATGCGGCCAGCCACGTCTCCTCCCGGGACTCCGCACTAGCCATGCGTCCTCCTGGGACTCCGCACCAGCCACGCGTCCTCCTGGGACTCCGCACCAGCCACGCGTCCTCCTGGGACTCCGCACCAGCCACGCGTCCTCCCGGGACTCCGCACCAGCCACGCGTCCTCCCGGGACCCCGCACCAGCCATGCGTGCTCCCGGGACCCCGCACCAGCTATGATAATGTGCTTATATCCTAATACTGTGTATGACCACTGAGCGCCAATAAACCACTCTGCTCCACCTCTGTGTCTGCACTCATCTGTACCCGCCCACCGGTTTATAGATTCCTCTCTGTGTGCAAACAACGGTCCTAATCAGAGGGCAAGCACACCTCACCCTATTCCATTGTGCTCAACAGTCTGCCCCTCCCACTGAAGGACCACCCAGAGGAGGGAGCTATAGAGTGTGCCCCTCCCACTGCAGGACCACCCAGAGGAGGGAGCTATAGAGTGTGCCCCTCCCACTGAAGGACCACCCAGAGGAGGGAGCTATAGAGTGTGCCCCTCCCACTGCAGGACCACCCAGAGAGCAAGATGCTATAGAGTGTGCCCCTCCCACTGAAGGACCACCCAGAGGAGGGAGCTATAGAGTGTGCCCCTCCCACTGCAGGACCACCCAGAG
>NW_017309843.1:21450-22323 GCF_000935625.1 Nanorana parkeri | reverse complement strand
AGCCACGCGTCCTCCTGGGACTCCGCACCAGCCACGCGTCCTCCTGGGACTCCGCACCAGCCACGCGTCCTCCTGGGACTCCGCACCAGCCACGCGTCCTCCCGGGACTCCGCACCAGCCACGCGTCCTCCCGGGACTCCGCACCAGCCACGCGTCCTCCCGGGACCCCGCACCAGCCATGCGTGCTCCCGGGACCCCGCACCAGCTATGATAATGTGCTTATATCCTAATACTGTGTATGACCACTGAGCGCCAATAAACCACTCTGCTCCACCTCTGTGTCTGCACTCATCTGTACCCGCCCACCGGTTTATAGATTCCTCTCTGTGTGCAAACAACGGTCCTAATCAGAGGGCAAGCACACCTCACCCTATTCCATTGTGCTCAACAGTCTGCCCCTCCCACTGAAGGACCACCCAGAGGAGGGAGCTATAGAGTGTGCCCCTCCCACTGCAGGACCACCCAGAGAGCAAGATGCTATAGTGTGCCCCTCCCACTGCAGGACCACCCAGAGAGGAGGGTGCTATAACGTGTGCTCCTCCCACTGCAGGACCACCCAGAGGAGGGTGCTATAAAGTGTGCTCCTCCCACTGCAGGACCACCCAGAGGAGGGTGCTATAACGTGTGCTCCTCCCACTGCAGGACCACCCAGAGGAGGGAGCTATAGAGTGTGCCCCTCCCACTGCAGGACCACCCAGAGAGCAAGATGCTATAGAGTGTGCCCCTCCCACTGAAGGACCACCCAGAGGAGGGAGCTATAGAGTGTGCCCCTCCCACTGCAGGACCACCCAGAGAGCAAGATGCTATAGAGTGTGCCCCTCCCACTGCAGGACCACCCAGAGGAGGGAGCTATAGAGTGTGCCCCTCCCACTG
>NW_017309843.1:17985-21370 GCF_000935625.1 Nanorana parkeri | reverse complement strand
AGGATGAAGGTATAGAGTGGGCCCCTCCCACTGCAGGACCACCCAGAGGAGGGAGCTATAGAGTGTGCCCCTCCCACTGAAGGACCACCCAGAGGAGGGAGCTATAGAGTGTGCCCCTCCCACTGCAGGACCACCCAGAGAGCAAGATGCTATAGAGTGTGCCCCTCCCACTGCAGGACCACCCAGAGAGCAAGATGCTATAGAGTGTGCCCCTCCCACTGCTGGACTACCCAGAGGAGGGTGCTATAACGTGTGCTCCTCCCACTGCAGGACCACCCAGAGGAGGTTGCTATAACGTGTGCTCCTCCCACTGCAGGACCACCCAGAGGAGGGAGCTATAGAGTGTGCCCCTCCCACTGCAGGACTACCCAGAGGAGGGAGCTATAATGTGTGCTCCTCCCATTGCAGGACCACCCAGCGGATGGAGCTATAATATGTGCCCCTCCCACTGCGGGACCCCCCAGAGAGGAGAGAATTATAGAGTGTGCCCCTCCCACTGCAGGACCCCCCAGAGAGGAGGGAGCTATAATGTGTGCCCCTCCCACTGCAGGACCCCCCAGAGAGGAGGGAGCTATGTGTGCCCCTCCCACTGCCGGGCCCCCCAGAGAGGAGGGAGCTATAGAGTGTGCCCCTCCCACTGCAGGACCCCCCAGAGAGGAGGGAGCTATAGAGTGTGCCCCTACAATATAACACAGATAAAAGGGAGCGCTCCTCCCATTGCAGACAGAAGAGAATTGGAATGCTTGGCCCCTCCCCTCCAGCAGCCACCACCAATCACAGAGCGGTGCCATGGTTAGATACAGATGGAATGGGACCAGGAGGCTGGAGATACGTAAGAGGCCAGTAACGGATTGGTGGGCAGAACTTTGATGGGCAGGTCCCAGCTAAATGTGTCCACGTCTATGTGCTCCGCTCCCGTCCATGTGATGACCTCTGATTGGTTCTCTGGTACGGTGGGCGTTTCCACAGGTTCCCGGGCAGTGACAAATTCAAAGTGCAGGCGCCACCGGAGAGAGACTGCAGAATGGGGAGAAGAGGTGAGAGGTGAGGACCCCCGCAGTCTGATGTATCACGGGACACCGAGTACTGCGCACACAGAACACGCATCATACACGGGACACCGAGTACTGCGCACACAGAACACGCATCATACACGGGACACCGAGTACTGCGCACACAGAACACGCATCATACACGGGACACCGAGTACTGCGCACACAGAACACGCATCATACACGGGACACCGAGTACTGCGCACACAGAACACGCATCATACACGGGACACCGAGTACTGCGCACACAGAACACGCATCATACGGGACTTACCTGCTAACTCTATCACTGGCTCCATCATCTACGCAGTGCACACAAGACACGAAGAAGGTAAAAAGCGGAAACTCCATGAAAGTGGATCCGGATCCAGAGAGCTCCGCCCCTCACCACAGACCAGAGCTGGGAGGAGTTTCCAAAAGCACAAACAAACCTTTATCCAGCGGACTCTTCTACTGGAGGTAGAGACCATTCCTCTGGGTGGGACACAGGAGTCCAACCTACAGGAGGATTGGACACCAAGCACGGGAACCTGTCGGCCGGCCATAGGGGGGCTGCCACCTCTCCCACACGGACCATGCTTGGATGGAGCACGCAGTACGGAACACGGCACAAGAGCCGAATCACCGCATGGCAAGTACCCAACATTCTCTATCCATGGACACGATTCCTCATCTGTAACCATGGAGACGGCCAAAAGAAGTCCACAAACCTCCCAACAAGAGGTGAGCCAGGGTCCCTCTGTGGTAAGTCCACAAACCCCCCAACAAGAGGTGAGCCAGGGTCCCTCTGTGGTAAGTCCACAAACCCCCCAACAAGAGGTGAGCCAGGGTCCCTCTGTGGTAAGTCCACAAACCCCCCAACAAGAGGTGAGCCAGGGTCCCTCTGTGGTAAGTCCACAAACCCCCCAACAAGAGGTGAGCCAGGGTCCCTCTGTGGTAAGTCCACAAACCCCCCAACAAGAGGTGAGCCAGGGTCCCTCTGTGGTAAGTCCACAAACCCCCCAACAAGAGGTGAGCCAGGGTCCCTCTGTGGTAAGTCCACAAACCCCCCAACAAGAGGTGAGCCAGGGTCCCTCTGTGGTAAGTCCACAAACCCCCCAACAAGAGGTGAGCCAGGGTCCCTCTGTGGTAAGTCCACAAACCCCCCAACAAGAGGTGAGCCAGGGTCCCTCTGTGGTAAGTCCACAAACCCCCCAACAAGAGGTGAGCCAGGGTCCCTCTGTGGTAAGTCCACAAACCCCCCAACAAGAGGTGAGCCAGGGTCCCTCTGTGGTAAGTCCACAAACCCCCCAACAAGAGGTGAGCCAGGGTCCCTCTGTGGTAAGTCCACAAACCCCCCAACAAGAGGTGAGCCAGGGTCCCTCTGTGGTAAGTCCACAAACCCCCCAACAAGAGGTGAGCCAGGGTCCCTCTGTGGTAAGTCCACAAACCCCCCAACAAGAGGTGAGCCAGGGTCCCTCTGTGGTAAGTCCACAAACCCCCCAACAAGAGGTGAGCCAGGGTCCCTCTGTGGTAAGTCCACAAACCCCCCAACAAGAGGTGAGCCAGGGTCCCTCTGTGGTAAGTCCACAAACCCCCCAACAAGAGGTGAGCCAGGGTCCCTCTGTGGTAAGTCCACAAACCCCCCAACAAGAGGTGAGCCAGGGTCCCTCTGTGGTAAGTCCACAAACCCCCCAACAAGAGGTGAGCCAGGGTCCCTCTGTGGTAAGTCCACAAACCCCCCAACAAGAGGTGAGCCAGGGTCCCTCTGTGGTAAGTCCACAAACCCCCCAACAAGAGGTGAGCCAGGGTCCCTCTGTGGTAAGTCCACAAACCCCCCAACAAGAGGTGAGCCAGGGTCCCTCTGTGGTAAGTCCACAAACCCCCCAACAAGAGGTGAGCCAGGGTCCCTCTGAGGTAAGTCCACAAACCCCCAACAAGAGGTGAGCCAGGGTCCCTCAGAGATGTCATGGTGAGGTGGGCACCTCGGTCCACGTAGGGTGGCGCTGTCCTTTCTGGCGATGGGGTCACCGAGCTGACCCTGAAGGTGGCCTTGCCGTCCATTGCTCCTGGTCCCTGCTCGCATTTCTTATAGACGCTGCGAGGACATCGGATACCTGGACACGGGAACCCCGCGTTCGCCCCGTCATCCCAGCGAGGGCGGAAGACCGATAGCCCAATGCACCGAATATTATTACTACGCAGGACTTGTATGGCGCCAACAGTTTGCGCGGTGCTGCACAATATAAGGAAGACGTCACAACTGTTGTGGCAATGTTATTAGGATGTGAATATTGTCATCGTGTCTCAGTGTCGGGATTGCTGGGCGGGGCTCTGGGGGGAGGTGACTCTGG
>NW_017309843.1:13900-17521 GCF_000935625.1 Nanorana parkeri | reverse complement strand
GGGGGGAGGTGACTCGGGGGGGGTCTCTCAGTGCCAGGATTGCTGGGCGGGGCTCTATGGAGCGTGGGCGGGATTAATCAGCACTGGGGGGTAAACCATTGGAGTGGATATCTTCCTGTGGATGTGGAGACGCGGCCGCTGTGCGCAGAGATCTCCGCCCGCGAATGGTCCACGCGCTGGCCGGGGGAGATTGATGTGTGTCGCGGAGCAGTGTCCTCTTAGCGAGTGTATGGACGCCGGCGAGGGCCCCTGCGCGGGTTTATTCGCGGAAGGATCGTGTTGAATGGTTGGGTACAAGTTGTGGTTTTTCCAGGGCTACACAATCGAGCTTTGTTGCCTTCCCTCTCGGTTTGCTTGCTTTAAATCTTTCAGTATTTCCTCTGAGCGAGGTCCTTCCTCTGGAGACATTTCAGGGGTTTCATGTCCAGCCTCTTCACATTTTCTGGACTCTAGTGGGGCAATGGACTATCTTGAACCTCAAAACCCCAAGTGCCCTTGCCAGTCCACGAATTCAGATTGGATTCTGCTATGAAGGACAGGCTGTGTCCATCAAGGAACCTTCTTTGCCTCCATTGTCTTTTGGAGATATTTATCTTCACAGCCACATTGTTCCTCGTTCGGTCCTCTCCCTATCATCGGGTATATAGATGACCTTCTATACAAATTATGGTGGTTGGACGTGGACACCAATGGGTCTAGAACACTGGAGGAGTTTGGCTGAGTTCTGAACCTTCACATATCTATGGTTCCTGTACATCACTTGGGATTCATCTTGGCCGGCTTTTGCTGCTTTCAAACCTCCAGTCTCGGAGTCAGCAGCTCTGTTCTGACATTGCCTGCTCTCCGGAGATTTCGGAGGCTGACGCTCTCCTTCTTCTAGGCAGTTCCATTCACCCATTTGAGACCAAAAACCCCCTCTCGGTGCCGGAAACGTCCTCCATATCCTTGGACAGGGAGAGTCGGTGAGTCCTCGGACCAGGACTGTGGTGGCTGCTCTACCTTACGTTGACAGTGGACAGACACTTTCTTTCTCTTAGGTGTAAGGTGGCCATGACGGATGCCAGCCTTCTGGACTGGGTGGAATTCTGGGTCTCAATGAACATCTTGGATCTACGGGTGATTTGCCGGTTCCTCCTCCCATTGGACGGTTCTCCTGACTAGTCATCTGATTCATATTAAGTTGCGCAACCCCACAGCGAAGGCTTTTGTAAGTCACCAGAGTGTCGCGGAGCCCAGATAGGTCGCACCCGTCCTCACCTGAGGGGTACGTCACGTTCCGGCTGGTGGGGAGCATTTCTCGGTCACCCATGTAGCTTCCTCTGTGTCCATCCTCGCTTCAGCAATGGGATGGGGTTCTGGTTTTGTCAGTTCCTATGCGGCCTCCCCATGAGCCAATAAGGGGAGATCTCATTATCTTCCCTTTTTCACACCGTGGCCTTGCTTGCGGCGCTCACATCGGCTAGAAGTGGCAGCTTTATCCTGTAAGGAGTGCTTTTTGTATTTTGAGGCCTAGATCTTCATTGTTGCCTAAGCCGGGTTTATGTTCACCTTAATAAAGTTGTAGCGTTGCCTCCTTTGTGCTCTGCGTCGGATTTCCCTCCATGGTTGGCTGTTGTCGGAGCCATTGGGGTTTGTGGACACAACAGCTTGATTTAAAGGAGAACTATGAGGGGGAGGGGCTTGTCACTCACCTCATAGTTCAGGGGGACGTGTGACAATGAGACTGTCACAGGTCGGCTCAGTAGATCGGGAGGTGAGCGAACACATAACCGGCGTTCGCTCACCTCTCGATCCTGTCACGGCTCTCTGCCCTGACAGGGGGAGGGGCTGGATTCCCCTCTCACCGCTCCGATCTGCCAGCGCTGACTGGCGGAACGGACGGGGAGGGGGCGGGTACAGCTGGCTCTGCCTCTAGATAGGCGGAGCCAGCTGTCACTCACGCAGCTGGGCGGATCTCGACGTCCATGTCGGGATCCGATCCGGCGTCTCGGTATACCGCGAGCTGTAGCTCCCTATATACTGAGCTTAGGGTGACGGGAGGACGCTAGTTTGTGTCCTCCCGTGACCCTTAGGAGGACTATGGGGGAAAGCCCCGACCTCGTATTTCTCCTTTAAGGAAACCTGATTCTCGGTCTGTTTTAACGGATGGCCCGGCAGAGTTCCCTAGACTCCATTTCCATGTGGGAAGTGGGCGTGTCTTGGGCCTTTACTTATAAAGTTTTACCAGGTGGATGTTTGGCCGGTCCCGCAGGAGTAGTTCCAGCCATGGCGTTGGGCGCTGGTTGGCCTGTTTTTCAAGCAATCTCTTGTTGTAGCACAAGACAACCATAAAAGTCGTATCGGAGAATGCGTGGAGTCTTCGTTACAACGCACGTGAAGTATAACCTCCGAATAACAGAGAACGTGGCATAACGAGCCCCAATAACCATACCACAGGGGCACAGGCGGCCGGTCTCCGGAGGGGCACAGGCGCCCGGTCTCCGGAGGGGCACAGGCGGCCGGTCTCCGGAGGGGCACAGGCGCCCGGTCTCCGGAGGGGCACAGGCGCCCGGTCTCCGGAGGGGCACAGGCTTAACACACAAGTGGGCCATTTCAGAGGACTGACTGCTCTGTGGTACGGCATATAAGCCGATCCTGCAGGGGATTGCTGACATGACAAAACCAGCAAAATCCAGCCGTTCCCTGCAGAGGCTTTCAGGAGGACTACATAGTCTTCATATCAGGATTCCATATCCATGTGTTCATTGAAGAGTCTCAGAGATACTTTATTACAGGAGAGATGAAGAAGTCGTCCTAAGGACACCCAGCTAAAGTCCTCATTGTCTGTGTGTGTGGGGGGGATGACAATCTCTGGGACCGGCCTAGACTTTTTATGTGCCTAGTATCCAAGTCTCCTGTAGGTGGCAGCGTAACCCCTGGTCCACATTAACAATCCGGTGTCCCACAATGGATGATGGAGAAATATAAAGAGCTACTAACAAATACATCATCATATGATGATCCGGGGAGAATCCATGCTTTTCTGGTTGATATTGAGGGACATGAGTCACATTCCAACCAACAGAGCCGAGTATAAAGTCCAATGTGAGGAGGGACACCCAGAAACACGCAGCAAGCACGCCATCAGAACACATGTGAGGGACCGTCTGACAAGACCCCAACACTGACCTGCAAGCAGGGAATCTCTCCATCGGAAAAGTTGAAGGTGCCGATGACGTCTTCTCCGATCTTATACATCGACTTAAAGATACAGAACGTTCCGACCCGGCCGCGTGCGTTACTGATGTTATACTGATCTGTAGGAGAAATCACACGGGGGGATTATACCATCAGAGGACCTCCTCCATGAGAGTCCGATCATTCCCTCCATAGACCCTCCATGAGAGTCCGATCATTCCCTCCATAGACCCTCCATGAGAGTCCGATCATTCCCTCCATAGACCATCCATGAGAGTCCGATCATTCCATCCACAGACCATCCATGAGAGTCAGATCATTCCCTCCATAGACCGTCCATGAGAGTCCGATCATTCCATCCATAAACCGTCCATGAGAGTCCGATCATTCCCTCCATAGACCGTCCATGAGAGTCCGATCATTCACTCACAAGACCCCACATGA